>NC_140962.1:77204024-77231524 GCF_056783735.1 Eptatretus burgeri | reverse complement strand
CCATAAATGCAGGCATGACTCCATGCAAGCAGGCACGAGTCCAGAAACGCAGGCACGAGTCCAGAAACGCAGGCATGAGTCCAGAAACGCAGGCACGAGTCCAGAAACGTAGGCATGAGTCGAGTCCACAAACGCAGGCATGAGTCGAGTCCACAAACGCAGGCACGAGTCCAGAAACGCAGGCATGAGTCCAGAAACGCAGGCATGAGTCCAGAAACGCAGGCATGAGTCCAGAAACGCAGGCATGAGTCCAGAAACGCAGGCACGAGTCCAGAAACGCAGGCACGAGTCCAGAAACGTAGGCATGAGTCGAGTCCACAAACGCAGGCACGAGTCCAGAAACGCAGGCATGAGTCCAGAAACGCAGGCATGAGTCCAGAAACGCAGGCATGAGTCCATAAACACAGGCATGAGTCCAGAAGCACAGGCATGAGTCCAGAAACACAGGCATGAGTCCAGAAACACGGGCATGAGTCCAGAACCACAGGCATGAGTCCAGAAACACAGGCATGAGTCCAGAAACACAGGCATGAGTCCAGAAAGACAGGCATGAGGCCAGAAGCACAGGCATGAGTCCAGAAACACAGGCATGAGCCCAGAAACACAGGTAGGAATCCAGAAATACAGGTAGGCAGATACAAAAAAGGTAAATAAACACAAGCCTACAAAGCAGATGGGTGGGCAGGCAGTAACCACAAGGCAGGTTGACAGGCATGCAGTAATCCACAAGCACAGGCAGGCAAGTCAGCAGGCATTAGCTAAGCGGCACAGACAGTTGGTTAGGTAAATGTCCCACAGTTAGCAAGTAGACAGATTAGGTCAATGCCCAGAAGCAGACAGAAAGGCAGGCCGATGCCAAGCAGTCAGACATACAGCCAGATGCCCATCAGACAGACTGATGGCCAGAAGCAGACAGGCTGACAAGCAGACATACAAAGGCAGAGAAAATTGCTATGGCCACTTGCCAACTCTATGGCCCTTCAGGCCACAAAGGAGTTTCACATAACAACCAGTCTAAATGTACCAGGCTGTGAAAACCATCAATCCTAATTTTTAAAATTCATGTTAACGCTTCGAGTACATCCAAAATATCTCCACTCCCATGAGCATTTGTATGTTGTATGTTTTATGTTGAAAAAAAAAGGAAAATAGAAAAGGGGCCTGGGTGATCAGAGGAAAGAACTGAACTGCCCACGTTGTCCATCAAGTTCTGCTGTCATCAGTTTAAGTGCAAGCCAAGTTTGCTTTAACTTTCCCAAACATCCACACTTCTCCTCTTCTTTCTGCCAATATCTCCAACTCAAGAATCCTCAAAACTTGTATTGCACAGACTAAAACCCACATCTGAATCCCACTTATTCTCATTTATCTCGACTCCAATACCTTCTTCAAACCTCTTGTGGTCCTTTCCCAAACATGTGCTTATTCATTCTTTCAACCACCCAAAGTTACCCTCGTCAGATCCTGTGAACGTTCATCAGTATGTCAAATCCCATATCAAACCTACCCGTAGATAAGCGATGACAAAAGTGAGCATGTAGCCCCTCTGCCCATTGTCCTCTCCAGCTGCCAGGCCCCTGCCAAAAAAAAAAGATCCAAAGGTCAGAAAGCACTGCATAATCACCATCACCACCCCCCCTTCTTTCCCACTCCGGGCCCCAACAAGATTTCAAACGGCCGTCTCCTGCAGTTATAAATGTACTTCTTCCTGGTCACGTTTGCTGCCAAAGAAAATCACGCAAATACGAGCAAGGCACAAACAAAGTATTATAATCATTCATCACTGCAAAAATGACACCCCAGTTACAACCAGTCAGTTTTCATGCACAAACCCTTCCTTTGAATGCTTGAAAGAAAAAAAAAAATCTAGTTTCATTTCTGCTGTTTCAAGGGATATACTGTATCACTATAATTACAACAGAGACATTCACAATTAGATTCATAATTATTTCCCTTAATACGTGTGATGGGATAGAAATAAACTTCAAGAAAATTATTATTCATTGGCAATGTGACAAAGCAGCAAACCCGTTAATATAGAGATGACAAAATGAAACGGGAAGGAAAGCAAGGGTACATGTATTAGAAGTAAAAAAAAAAAACAATAAATATGGAGAAAAGAGAAAAAAAAAAGAAGCAAATAAATTCCAGAAATAAAATGGGTCACTGACATATTGAATTAGTATGGTGTTGATATGTGGTTGGGCTTGATAGGCCAAATGGCATCCTCCTGCATCAAAGTTCCTTGTCTATCCTTGTGCAAAATGTCGTAGCTTAATGGGACACCGGGTTGTATTTCACCAGGTGGTCTTCCTGTATTTGGCGCGACAAACATGTAGAAGCAAGCCGACAACATAACCAATAATCTTTTGTTCTAAAGTCAGAAGCTCATTTCACTAAAGCAAGCACATCACAGCACCAGCCACAGTTAAAGTGGCACCTCCAGTCTCCACAGGCACCTTGTTCAGCTGAATGCATGCCTCCAAAAATACACTAACCAGGAAATTAATGCTCCCCAGCTCAAATGCTCAAGTCATGCTCGCATTTGGCAGGAGGCTTGAAGGATCCTCATAGCATATGAAATGTTAGAGATGTGTATCGACCGCAAGAGGTAGACAAGTGAAATATATACCAACTTTGATTTGGTGGAAGACCTCTGTTGTAAAAACTGCAGTCTACCAAAAGTACAACTAAATTACGGAGAAACTCATTTGACCAGCCAAATGCCAGTTTTTATACCAGTTTTTAAAAGTTGCATTTCTATGTTAATGGTAACCGATCAGGCAAACTTTTCAGCTGTTTTACAAACCATCAAAGGTTGACGTTTTTAGGCAAAGTTTCAGAGAAATCAACTTGAGTATTTCAATTGCAATGAAAAATTCGCTGAAGAAAATACTGCAATAAAAATGGCCCAGGGGATAAGGGGAGAAATTATTTATGGTGTAGTTCGCTCTTTCCTTAAATATACGTGTTCAGATACGAGTGGTTTTGTATTTGTGTTAGTAGGAATTGTCGGGATCAATCAGGTACAAAGTTTTTCCCCCACTCATCTTCACCCCTCCCCTTTATCCGACAACAATTAAAATCCTATTTGGACGGTTACCCATTGGTTGCTCGGCTGGCTTGGTGTCCAATTGACTTTTAAAAGCAACTGGAATTTTAAGAGACCCAACAGTCTTGAAAGGGGAAAACCAAGATGCGTGCCGGTTGAAACCAGCGGCCAATATGATTCGAACCTCACTCCTTCCAGAACTCACCAGCCAATGAGAAAGAGGTGTGATGTCATACGTGGGCATATTAATTAGAATGACCAAAGCGGCCAACAGTGGTTCTGCACCCAATCCTCAAGCAATCTGTACGACATTCTGCACCAGACTCTGTGAAGTCCTTCAACAAGCTATTCACCACTGAGCATCCGTGCCTCCAGAAGACGGTCAGTGACCTTGGTTAAGATGTAACATGTTCCCTCACAGTGGGCATTTCGAGGACTGAGATTTCACAATAGCATAATGGGAATTGTTAACCTTCAGTGACATCTCGTACGGTGGCACTACTTGAAAGATTGATGGAGTTAAAGAAACTCAGGTGGATAAAAGGAAGATAGGTTTTGATCGGCCAAATAATCGGCACTTGATGATGAAAACGTCACCCGGCAGGCAGTCAATGATCTTACTGTTGAGTAGATCAACCATGTGATTAATTGTGGTTAAAATCGCACGAGACGCCAACCACTCAGAATATGTGTGATTGGACGGTTCTTCAAGTCTGGCATACACATGGTTAATGGTGTCATCTTCCGAGTTCACACAAAGAGCAATATTACTGTATTATGGCACCGAGGCTAATTTGTTACTCCCACGGTAAGAGCCTTAAACTCTCCCAGTAGTATGGTAGCTGTTCCTCAAAAAGTGACTTTTTGTTGGCTGACAGTACTTATTTGGTTTGTTGGTACCAATGTTTAGGGGAATATGTCAGCATTAAGGATTGGCCTGATGTAGTGGTCATTTATTGCCAAAGCGGTCAAAATGGCGATCCAAGATGGCTGCCACTGCCATTATCGAAAATCATACTGTTACGTTTGAGGGGGGGGGGGTATGCATTCAAAGGGTAATTAGGATGTTTAATTAGGTATGCCATGCTGTTCGAGTTTACCAGGATCTCGATGTAATAAGTAGCAATTCAGTGGTGATAAGTTGTCTAGTAAATGTTCATTTCTTCAAGGGGGAAATGATAATTGTCACGTAATTAGATAGGGACACGGGATAGGGTAAGTGTGTCTGCGTAAACCCCTTTTAGTAGTCCCTGGAGGCTGGCCGTGACGTCACAGGACAGGGCTGCGGATGGCTCCGCCCCGTGATCACGATTGGCAGAAGGCGACGGCGGTGGGCCAATAAACGGCTCGATTGGAAGTGACGAGGACAGGAGGATAAAAAGGTTCTGTTCGGGGTCGAAAAAGAAGAGGAAGAAGATCGGGACAAAAAGATTGTGTTTTTTTGGTGTGGAGGCTGTTGCGCGGGAAGCGTACTTGTTGTTGTGCTGATTCGATCGTGTTCTTCATCGTGTCTTGGAGCCTTGCTGAGCCTCGTGCCTCACCTTGGTTGGCTCTGGGGTTCTGCTGACTCGGAGTACGGGGTCGAACGGCGGGCGGACCTGCCTCCCTCTCCTGCTCGCAATTTGGCGCCAGAACTGGTTCCCTGGCGGCTGTGAGCGGACTTGGGCCAGGACCAGGAGGTCGACAGCACCACAGTTTCTCCTGCCCCCCCCCCCTGACGAGAGCAAGGCCAGCTCGTCCGACGCTGATCCAGGGACAGTTGCGTCCACACCACGGTCCAGCCTGACCACCAGAAGTAGCTACGTTTTGTGTGTGTGTGTGTGTGTGTGTGTGTGTGTGTGTGTGTGTGTGTGTGTGTGTGTGTGTGTGTGTGTGTGTGTGTGTGTGTGTGTGTGTGTGTACTTGGCGCCTTCGAGGGTTTGAGAATTGTATATTCATTGGAATTGTCTGTGTTTTCCCCACGCCCGATCCCACACCATCCCATCGAATCGCCCCGGATCCCTCTTCTTGCCGAGTCTTGTTATTTCTGGTTAATAATAAAAACAAATAAACATCATCAACTCAGTGAAAAGCTACTCGTGCCACCTTCCTCGTCCCGTTTGCGGTAGAGCGATTAGAACCGCCATGTTTGGGTTATAAATAAATAAACCGCCTCCATCGTTTCGGCTCATTCTACGTTGGCGGGACTGTTCAAGTCCTGTGGACATCACATTGGTGTCAGGGTGTTGGATGTTCGAACCCCTCTAAATTATATTTGGTATCGGGAGAATATACCAAGATTAAAATCTCGCCACGAATTGGAATATAAAATTACTACAGAAAAGCGCGCGAGCGCGGGAAAATTTTAGCGGGATTTTTCAAATTTAAATTAATTGGCGGCAAACGGGACTTCTGCACCATGGCGGATGTGCAGATGTTTGAGGAGGAAGGCCACGTGTCTGGCAGCGAGTCGGGGGAAGAAGGGAGAGATGGGGGTAGGGTTGGAACCTCCCCCATTCCGAGCGTGGACCGTGCTTCATCGCCCGTAATGGAGCCGGCAGCGCCGGAAACCGGCGCGATGTCAATCCAGACAATGTTGGAACGTTTAATAGGGGACATGAGGTACAAATGGCAAATCAATTCGTGACACAGAGGGCAGAAATGACGGCACAGAGGGCAGAAATGACGGCACAGAGGGCAGAAATGACGGCACAAATGGAAAATCAATTCGTGACACAAAGGGCAGAAATGACGGCACAGAGGGCAGAAATGACGGCACAGGGGGCAGAAATGACGGCACAAATGGAAAATCAATTCGTGACACAGAGGGCAGAAATGACGGCACAGAGGGCAGAAATGACGGCACAGGGGGCAGAAATGACGGCACAAATGGAAAATCAATTCGTGACACAGAGGGCAGAAATGACGGCACAGAGGGCAGAAATGACGGCACAAATGGAAAATCAATTCGTGACACAGAGGGCAGAAATGACGGCACAAATGGCAAAAATGACGGCACAGGGGGCAGAAATGACAGATCAATTGGGGGTAATGGGGGTACAGTTGGGTGCACGGATTGATTTAATGAGGGATGAATTGGGGGAAAAGATGGAGAAAATGAAAACTGAGATGCAGGAGTGTGTGGATGTTAAATTGGGAGAAATACAAAGCAAATTCGAGGATAGATTGGAGGAAACAAAGGTAGAAATTACATTGGAGGGGGAAAATATACGGAAAAAATTGGTAGATAAAATTGATGCAACGAACATTCGGGTTGATAAAGTGGATGAAAGCCTGGAACGTCATCGTGCCTGTGTGGATGCTCGTATGCAGCTGCAAGTTGAAGAGTGGGGAGAGCTGAGGAAGCAAGGGATGAATTTGGCGGAGGAGGTAAAAGGATTGGAGGCTCGTTTGGACGAACAAGATAAAATTATGAGCCAAGATGAAGTCTTGGATAAAGGCCTGGTAGAGCCGTCTTTTGTAAGTAGAGTGTCCGGGTTGGTTGAGGAGCAGCTACAAACTCGCGACGGAGCCTTGGAGGAGGTTGTGCGGTCCCAGAGGATCCTGCGGGAAGAGGTGAATCGGTACATTCAACGTTTGGAACAGGAGGCAAAATTGACCCATGAGACCCTCACCACAAAACATCTTTGGCCACAGTGGGCTCCGAAATTGGATACACAGCCACAAGGGTGTTTGATCCCTGGGCTGGATTCGGACAAGGGAGAAACTGAGAAGCGGGCCACCGTAAAAGTGATCCCCCTGGTAAATTTCGACGGGTCAGGGAGCATTGAAGCTTTTCTGACGCAATTTGAGTGCATTTCCCGACTAAACGGGTGGAATGAGCGGGAACGTACAGGGAATTTGGTGGCAACGTTGCGGGGACCAGCCGCAGATGTGTTAAACATGATCGCGGAGGGGATGTTGACCAGCTCCCACATTTGCGAGGCGTTGAGCCGTCGGTTTGGGTTCGCGGCAAACTGTGATCTGGTGCGGGCCCAGCTCCAGCACCGCAGATTAAAGCCGGGTGAGACAGTGCAGGAGCTGGCACAGGACATTTACCAATCAGTCAGGATCGCGTATCGGGACCTAACAGTGGAGGCATGGGACAGACTGGCACGAGAGAAATTTTTAGCTGCTCTTCCTGACCCTGAGGTCCGAGCGCTAGTGGAGCTACAGGATCCACCCACCGTGCACCGAGCGGCCGAGTGCGCGGCCAGGCTGGCCTCGTGGAGTCGGATGCCCGAGAGGCCATCGGTGACGATCCGACAGGCGGAGATCCAGGATCAGGGAGGGGGGCTGGGAGAAATTGGCATTACCCAAATGTTTCAGGAAATTTGTCAGAAACTGTCAAGTTTGATAAAGGGTAATCCGGTAGTTAGTGCGCCAAAGCGGCGGGGTCCAGCCCAGCCAATAGAGCAATTCGATTATGGCCGAGGGGGTCCGGAACCGGAAGAGACATTTCACCGATACTCACGGGGGCCTTTTATGGGGAGTTGTTTCCGGTGCGGGCGAAGAGGACACATGCAACGATATTGCCGGTACCCGGCGATGGAGGGACCCTCCAATAGACTTTTAGACTTGGAGAGGGTGAATCCTCCTGCTGAACCGCCAGGTCTATCCGAGATGCCCTTTCATAGGTCGGGTCCGGAGATCACTGTCGGGGGTCGGGAAAACTAGATTGGGCTGAGCATAGAGGGCCATGCTCGGCTGCTGTGATTGTGGTGAAGTGCCCTCCTTTGGTGGAAAAAAATGAATTGTGGGAAAATTGGCATGGGTTTGTAAGTTCTGCTGGGTTTTAGAGTGACAATCGGGACAGTGGGTAATTGGTAACAAAGCGGGCACAAGTGGCTGTCCAATGGCTGGTGCGTGGATCGGGTGAGAAGTGCTGTGTGAGTTGTTTTAAGTTAAAAAGTGAAATGTATGGTGCACACATTGATTTTTTATTGGACATGGTGTGGTAACATGGAAGGTCATGGTCGGCGAAGTGTGAGAAATGCAGGTGTCACATGTAAGGCCGATGGGGTGGGGGAGTCATGTGGGTTTTGTGGGTGGGGATGATGTGCTTGTCCACAGGGATTGCTGAAGCTCACGGTGAGCGTGAATTGCGACCCCCTTCAAGGAGATTCACCACCTGGTGGCTAATGGTGACAGTGTCTGGAGGCAACTGGGAGAGGGTCTGGTTGGGCAACCAAGGCGGGAAGGACCTTGGCGACCCAGGAAGGCCAGAGGAGCCAGTGAGACCACTTCCAGAGTGTTGTACGGGATTAGAGCTGATGGCTACCAGGGGGGAGGGAATCAAAGGGAGCGGGGCGGAGAAACGTCCGGGTTGGATTAAAGCTTACCTGTGGGCATGGTTGCACCTGAGATGCCCCCATCATCTTGTGGTAACCCACCCCACGGCCATGACGGGATTCAGCTTGCATGATTAAAATGAGGACCATGACCTAGAAATGTGATGATGACCATGGTGTGAGTGTTGTGAAGATATATGAGTCCCACTCGATCCCGCACAACTTGACATGTGCAGCAAGGGCATGATGTCCGCATAATTTTGGGGCAAGCAAATTTGAAAATTGGCTCCCCAGGTAACGCTGGGTCTATTAGCATCCACTAGGGGAGGCGGTCAAGTGTAAATATCCTGTGAATAGTGTCGTTAAGGCTTAGAGTAGGAATGTAAAGTATGTGTTGTGTTTTTGTGGAACCTTTTGTTTCCACTCTCCAGATCACTGGAAGAGTGTTGGGCAAGAGCGATGATCCAGAAGATGGAGTGCAACTTCGCTCAGTGCTCTCATGTGATAAAATAAAATAAAAAAAATATATATAAAAACGAATGATTGTTTAGGCGAGGATAAGGCCATAAGGGGGTAGTACATTAAGCAGGATAGGTAAGTTAGCTGCGACTCGCTGCCCATTGCCCCTCCTACTTTATTTCGTTAGGTTAATTAGGTGTGAGTCAGTAAGTGTTAAGGCTGGTACGGTTGCGCCTGTGATATACCTTGCAGGAGCTCCGGTACCAGAGGAGGGGGCAGTGTTATGTTTGAGGTGGGGGGTATGCATTCAAAGGGTAATTAGGATGTTTAATTAGGTATGCCATGCTGTTCGAGTTTACCAGGATCTCGATGTAATAAGTAGCAATTCAGTGGTGATAAGTTGTCTAGTAAATGTTCATTTCTTCAAGGGGGGAATGATAATTGTCACGTAATTAGATAGGGACACGGGATAGGGTAAGTGTGTCTGCGTAAACCCCTTTTAGTAGTCCCTGGAGGCTGGCCGTGACGTCACAGGACAGGGCTGCGGATGGCTCCGCCCCGTGATCACGATTGGCGGAAGGCGACGGCGGTTGGCCAATAAAACGGCTCGATTGGAAGTGACGAGGACAGGAGGATAAAAAGGTTCCGTTCGGGGTCGAAAAAGAAGAGGAAGAAGATCGGGACAAAAAAATCGTGTTTTTTTGGTGTGGAGGCTGTTGCGCGGGAAGCGTACTTGTTGTTGTGCTGATTCGATCGTGTTCTTCATCGTGTCTTGGAGCCTTGCTGAGCCTCGTGCCTCACCTTGGTTGGCTCTGGGGTTCTGCTGACTCTGAGTACGGGGTCAAACGGCGGGCGGACCTGCCTCCCTCTCCTGCTCGCAATTTGGCGCCAGAACTGGTTCCCTGGCGGCTGTGAGCGGACTTGGGCCAGGACCAGGAGGTCGACAGCACCACGGTTTCTCCTGCCCCCCCCCCCCCGACGAGAGCAAGGCCAGCTCGTCCGACGCTGATCCAGGGACAGTTGCGTCCACACCACGGTCCAGCCTGACCACCAGAAGTAGCTACGTTATGTGTGTGTGTGTGTGTGTGTGTGTGTGTGTGTGTGTGTGTGTGTGTGTGTGTGTGTGTGTGTGTGTGTGTGTGTGTGTGTGTGTGTGTGTACTTGGCGCCTTAGAGGGTTTGAGATCTGTATATTCATTGGAATTGTCTGTGTTTTCCCCACGCCCGATCCCACACCATCCCGTCGAATCGCCCCGGATCCCTCTTCTTGCCGAGTCTTGTTATTTCTGGTTAATAATAAAAACAAATAAACATCATCAACTCAGTGAAAAGCGACTCGTGCCACCTTCCTCGTCCCGTTTGCGGTGGAGCGATTAGAACCCCCATGTTTGGGTTATAAATAAATAAACCGCCTCCATCATTTCGGCTCATTCTACGTTAGCGGGACTGTTCAAGTCCCGTGGACGTCACAATACTTTGTGTATGATGAAAATCATACATAATCATGAAGTATGTACAGCAGGCAGTGGAACGCCTTGGGCAGGCAAATTCAGTGATAACATTTGATGAGGCTATATATGCTAAGGGAAAGGAAATCCAGTGGCGAAGGCCAGATGAGTTCAAGGCAACTGTACTTAGACTTGGAGGCTTTCACATGGCAATGGTATTCCTCGCAGTCATTGGAAAACGACATGCTGAGAGTGGGCTGGAAGATATCCTGATTGAGTCCAAGGCATTTGGACCTACCACTGTTGATGCAATCATGCGTGGTAAAATGTACAATAGGTCAATACGAGCTCATAAGATGGTCTATGAAGCCATGCAGAGACTGTTGTGGAAAGAATTTGGAGACTGGTGTCTGAAAAATGAAGACCAGGTGACCTTTGATTAAGAGCTGGTGACTGTACTTGCACAAGAATGTGCCAATGCAGTCTCTTCCAAAGTCTTAGAGGCTAGCTCACAAAGTATGAGGAGACTTTCTGCAGCTATGGGCGAACTGGAAAGAACATTAGAACAGTTTACAGAGTATGGTACATCAAAGTCAGCAACATTTGCCTTTTGGAGGGAATACATTGTTATGATTGAAATTCTGCTGCAATTCATTCGTGCTGAGAGAAGTGGCAACTGGACCATGCATCTGGCTGCTGTTACAGAAATGCTACCATACTTCTTCGCCTATGACCATGTCAATTATTCTCAATGGGCGATGGTATATCTTGCTGATATGAAACTGTTGCCCACAACTGCACCACTTGTCCATAGACAATTTCTGGAGGGTAACTTCAGTATCAAAGGATCGAGCAGCCCATTCAACAAGGACTGGTCAGATATGGCTTTAGAACAATCAGTGAATCGTGACTCCAAGACAAAGGGTGGTGTAGTTGGATTAACACAATCACCAACTGCCCTCGTGAGATGGTTCCTGACTGCTAACAAGCATGCAGAGGCTGTGTCTGCAGTAAAGGGCATGTGTGACGTTGATGAAGATAGAAGAGCAAGGAAACACAAAGAGTTTGGAACTACAAGAATGGCACGGGATGAGAGAGATGTTGAGGCTATCACATCCATAATTATTAAGCAGATGGTGGTTCCATTTCAAGTGGATACCAACAACAATGAAAGCAGATTAGTAAACATTGCAACATGGGTACTGGCCAGCCAAAAAGTGGAGCAAGACTTACTGAATGCAAGAAAGACAGGAAAAGAGGCTGCAAAGCTATTTGCAGAGGAACAAATGAACACTACTACCAAGAGTGTCTTTGATAAGATCACAAAAACAAGCTCCAGACATGTAAAATAAAGCAAGTAGTTGATAAAAATGGAAAGGCCAAGACTGTCATATTAGAACGGAATCTATTTGCTCGAATATTGATTGTTGCAAAGGGTAGAAGGGTTGACATACAGGAGTTGCTTTCTTATGAGCTGTCGAGCATTCCACAGTCCCTTGCAAGAATGGATGGTTCCTTGCTGAAAACAGTCAAGGCTCAGCTACTGCATCAGCTTGAGACTAGTTGCAAAATGCTGGATGTTCTGCCACCATGTTCACCAAGCAGCTGTAGCTGGTTTATTGATGCCATGGCACTTCTTCAGATGATCAAGAAGAGTGACGCAAAAACCTTTAAAGACCTCTCTGATACCATGCTACATTCTGCACTGAAACCAATAAGGGATCCAAACTCTCTCTTCCTCTTATGTGGTGACTTCAATTGTCATCACGCCAGTTGGCTAGGTGTGGGTACCTCTCCCACCTGCCATGGCACCTCAGCAAAAGCTTTCTGCGACTCATTGGGACTGACTCAATCGGTCAACTTTCCGACCCGGATCTCAACCAATGGTACTCCATCTCTTCTGGATCTGATTTTGACAAATTTCCCTGACAATATCTGCTGCTCTTCCTTCGCTCCAATTGGTTCTTCTGACCACATCCTTGTTAAAGTGGACATCTCTCTGGCTGTTATCAGAGAACCACCTCACCGCCGACGAGTCTGGCATTTCACTCAAGCTGACTGGCAGGGTCTCCGAGCAGCCATCAAACTTACAGACTGGTCTCCTATCACTACTTTCTCAAACATCAACTCATCCTGGGAATTCTTTCAAAGAAACTTGCTCTCCCTCATGCACAGATTTATCCCCTCTCGTGTTCAGTTGTCTTACCCTTCCTCCCGCCCTTGGTTTACTGAAGCTTGTGGCGAGGCAGTTGTCCTGAAACAACTTGCTCTGCCTCATGGAAAGCAAACCCAACTGAGGGCAATCTCAGTTCTTTCCACAAAGCTCGGAACAAGTGTGTATCTACCCTCAGGAGAGCCAGAAAACAACATCTTTCTCATCTCAAGTCTGAACTCTCAAACCTCTCTCCCTCCTCAAAATCCTGGTGGCGTTTAATCAAATCTGTTTCTGGTGTATGTTCCCCCTCCATCCCCTCCCTTACCTCAAATGGCCGCACTGCTGATTCCACACGTGATAAAGCTGAATGTCTAAACTCGGTGTTTGCAGCTAAATCCTGTGTCCTAAACCCATCACTATCTCTACCCACTTTACGCAGTCGCACCCAACTGTCCCTGGACTCTGTATCCTTTTCTCCTGACAAGGTGGAGAACTTGCTTTCAAACCTCGAGTCAGATTCTGCAACCGGTCCAGACGGCATCAGCCCACGTGTCCTCAAAGCCTGCTCTTCTGCTCTTGCTCACCCTCTCTCTGTTCTATTCACCCTCTCATTTGCCCAAGGTCATCTGCCATCTGCTTGGAAATCTGCTAACATCACTGCCCTGCATAAAAAAGGTGCAAAAACAGATCCCTGTAACTATAGGCCAATCAGCCTTCTCCCAATCATCAGCAAGGTGATGGAATCCATCATCGCTTCAGACATGAAATCCTTCCTCTTCTCCAATGGCTTGATTTCCAATCATCAATTTGGTTTCAGACCAGGTCACTCTACCCTGGATATGCTGCTTCTGCTCTCCCATCAATGGATGGAGGTCCTCAATGCCAGACAGGAAATCCGAGCCGTATCCCTGGACATATCACGTGCTTTTGACACAGTCTGGCACCCTGCCCTGCTCACCAAACTCTTTTACTATGGTATCCAAGGCCATCTCCACTCATGGCTCGCAGACTTCCTCTCCTGTCGCAGTCAACATGTGGCCCTAAATGGAGTTCTTTCATCCCCTCTTCCTGTGCAGGCTGGAGTTCCTCAAGGTAGCGTTCTGGGCCCTGTTCTTTTTCTGGTTTTCATCAATGATCTCTCGGACTCTCTGGAAAATCCTCTATTTCTCTTTGCCGACGACTCCACCCTCTACCGTACCATCTGTCATCCCTCAGACCGGCAAGCAGCAGCTTCTTCGCTTACTGCAGATCTGGATAAAATCACAAACTGGTCCAACACGTGGAACATGTCTTTCAATCCAGACAAATCTCACACTCTCACTATGTCTCTTCGAAAGGACCGTTTACAAAACCCCCCCATCCACTTTCTCAACAATCCTCTGGAAGAAGTCTTTTCTTTCAAGCTTCTGGGTCTCACTATCTGCCATGACCTTTCCTGGGAAAGTCACATTTCCAACCTCGCCTCAAAAGCCAGTCGCTGACTGGGAATCCTCCGTCGTGCAAAGTCCTTCCTCGGCCCTCTTGAGCTCCTGACCACTTACAAAGCTTTTGTCCGTAGCCTGATGGAGTACTGCTCTCCCCTCTGGGCTGGTGCTCCTGCCTCCCACCTTTCTCGGCTTCACGCTGTCGAAACCAGGGCATTTAAGATCATCGGCATCTCCCGCAATGAAGCTGAGTCTTTGGGCCTCTCACTCAATCACCGCAGGTTGGTCGGTGGTCTTTCTGTCTTCTACCGACTCCTCCCCAGCCTTGCCCCCCCTGCTCTCTCTGCGATTTGTCCCCACCACATTTCCACAGGGCGCTCAAGGTCCACCAACAACCCCCTTCTGGTAAAACTACCAAAATCACGAATCACTGCTCATCTTCACTCTTTCATTCCTCTTTTTTTTCCCGCCTTTGGAATAAACTTCCTCACTCTATTCTTTCCCATTCTTCCCTCCAGGCTTTCAAAACAGCTGTTCACCACCACCTCTTATCTTCCCCCATCCAAATCCTTGATCTTTTCTACCCCCGATAATCCACCCAAGCCCACTTCCTTCAATTCTCCTGCTTTCCTTCCTGAAAGTCCCTGTAATGTCCATCTTCTCTTCGCCATGTTCCCCGTCCCATCCCCATCCCTCTCCCTTCCACAGTTCACCTAATGTGTCTGTTCCCCACTGTTTTGTCCCTTCCACTCCCGCCCCTCTTGTCTCATGCCTCCTTGCTGTGAGTTGTGTGTTAGCTCTCATACGAGCCTCGACCAAGGTATACAAAAAAAAAAAAAAGGATGGCATGTGCAATCAGGTTGATGTAGTCTTCGATAGATATGATGAGGAGCATTCCATTAAGGCGCTGTCACATCTTGACGATTTAGCCAGCAATGGCAACGTATAAAAATGTATGTAAAACGTTGGTGTACGCTGAAATTTTGATGTTTTTTTTAAAGTTTTGGTCGTATTCATAACGTGTTGGTCGTATGCATAACGTATTAGTAACGGGCACACAACGTTTCGTTGTGTTATAGATAACTTATACCATCGAATGCTTAGCCTGTTGTCGGCGTTCACAACCTCTGCCCAACGATAGTTTAACTTAGGCATAGCGCGCTGCACGTATCGCCAACGAACTCGTGGCGTAGCCTGTTAAAAACCTGCCGCACGCCGATTTAAATCATAACCGCCTGAAAATTGAAAGTGTCAACCACGCAGTCACACCTTGACGATTTAGCCAGCGTATGCCGACCTATGAAAAATTTGCCGAACCAAGCCGGCACACGTCGAATACGTTATGGGTAAGTTGTGTATACGTTAAGAGCACGCTGAAAAACGATGAAGTATGCTGTCATATTTCGTGATACGTCCAGTACGTCGTGAAATTTCAAGCATGATGAAAATTTTACGACGTACTCGCCGTATGGTTCACACGTTCCGCTACGTGGGGAATAAGTTGTCGGCACGATATGCGATCGTTGACACACGTGGACACAAGTTCCTTGTAAGTTACTCATAAGTCGAAACACGTCGAGGTAATGTTCAGCATACCCGAAACTTATTTTCTCCGTCAAGGCACATTTTCTTTTTTTCTCCTTGGCTCCGTGAGTGCACGTGACGAAATATCTGAAGTTGTTGTTGTTGTTGTTTTTTTTTAATTATTATTTTTAGTCCATCACGAATTTTAAAATATATTCGGACATTTGCTTTTAAGTTTTGACGTCGACGTGACAATATCCTCAAACAGAAAATATTCACAGAGGAGGAACTAAGAATAAGACATGAGCAAACTGAAGAGGCAATCGGACGTGACGTAACAGCACGTGACGAAATATCGGAAGTTATTGTTTTTTTTTGTTTTTTTTTAAGGCTGCCAATACGCCATTATACGGTAGCTGTAAATTAGAAACACGTTCACTAAGTTCTGTGGTCGTCCGGAAGACGTCAATCAAATACGTCTACAAACGTCAATATGCGTTGGAGGTACGTTACACGTAGGTTCAAACACGTTACTCATAGGTTAGAAATAAGGTTTGGGTACGCTAAGCATTACCTCGACGTGTTTCGACTTATGAGTAACTTACAAGTAACGTTCCTCAACGTGTGTCAACGATCGCATAACGTGCCTCAACGTGTGTCAACGATCGCGTAACCTGCCCACAACACGTTACTCATAGGTTAGAAATAAGGTTTGGGTACGCGAAGCATTACCTCGACGTGTTTCGACTTATAAGTAACTTACAAGTAACGTGCCTCGACGTGTGTCAACGATCGCATAACGTGCCTCGACGTGTGTCAACGATCGCATAACGTGCCTCGACGTGTGTCAACGATCGTGTAACGTGCCTACAACACGTTACTCAAAGGTTATAAATAAGTTTCGGGTACGCTAATCATTACCTCGACGTGTTTCGACTTATGAGTAACTTACAAGTAACGTGTGTCGACGTGTGTCAACGATCGTATAACGTACCTACAACTTATGGCCAGTGTAGCGGAACGTGTGAGTCATACGCTGGCATACATCGAAACATTTCAAGCATGCTAAAATTTGAGGACAACTGCAAAGTACAAAGATTAAAGCCAGCGTACAACGACGTATGGCAGTGTTTTTCAGCGTGCTCTCAACGTATACAAAACTTACCCATAACGTATTCGACGTGTGTCAGCGTTTTAGACAAATTTTTCATAAGTCGGCATACGCTGGCTAAATCGTCAAGGTGTGACAGCGCCTTTAAGGCCAGCGAAAGAACTAGGCGTCAGCAAGTCCAAGGGATGAAGATTGTTAAATCCAAGCCAAGCCAGCCAATTCCCAAGCAACTCAACAAATTTCTGCAAGATGGCTCAAACAAAGCACAATTAGCGGCATTCATCAGTGAGGACTGGTGCCGTCATGCTGGACAAAAACTATGGGAAGGACAGACCATTATAGTCTCGGGTGGATTCAAAGATCGCCTTCTTGCTCGCCAGATTACCCAGGATGGTGTTATAGATCGGCCAGATTTATCTGCATCACACGAGGAAGCTGACACAAGGCTGATTCTGCATGCAAGCCGAACGGCAGTACAGCGAATCGTCATTGCATCACCTGACACAGATGTTGCAGTCATTTGTATTTCTCATGTTGCTTCATTAACTGCCAAAGAAGTTTGGTTTCGGACCGGTGTGAAAGATCATGCAATATTTATTCCTCTGCATTCGACAGCACAGGAAATTGGTCCACTTTTTTTGTATACCTTGTCAAGGCTCGTATGAGAGCTAACACACAACACACATCAAGGGGGGCATGAAACAAGAGGGGAGGGAGTGGGAAGGACAAAACAGTGGGGAACAGAGGCATTAGGAGATCTGTGGAAGGGAGAGGGATGGGACGGGGAACATGGGGAATAGAAGATGGACATTACAGGGACTTTCAGGAAGGAAAGCAGGGAATTTGAAGGAGGTGGGCTTGGGTGGATTATCGGGGGTAGAAAAGATCGAGGATTTGGATGGAGCATGATAAGAGGTGGTGGTGGACAGCTGTTTTGAAGGCCTGGAGGGAAGAATGGGAATGAATAGAGTGAGGGAATTTATTCCAAAGGCGGGGAGAAAGAGGAATGAAAGAGTCAAGGTGAGCAGTGATTCGTGATTTTGGTAGTTTTACCAGAAGGGGGGTGTTGGCGGACCTTGAGCGCCCTGCAGAAAAGTGGTGGGGACAAATCACAGAGAGAGCGGGGGCGGGGGGGGGCAAGGCTGGAGAGGAGACGGCAGAAGACAGAAAGACCACCGACCAACCTGCGGTGATTGAGTGAGAGGCCCAAAGACTCAGCCTCATTGCGGGAGATGCCAATGATCCGAAATGCCTTGGTTTCTACAGCGTGAAGCCGAAAAAGGTGGGAGGCAGGAGCACCAGCCCAGAGGGGAGAGCAGTACTCTATCAGGCTGCGGACAAAAGCTTTGTAAGTGGTCAGGAGCTCAGGTGGGCCGAGGAAGAACTCTGCACGATGGAGGATTCCCAGTCGGCGACTGGCTTTGGAGGCGAGGTTTGAAATGTGGCTTTCCCAGGAAAGGTCATGGCAGATAGTGAGACCCAGAAGCTTAAAAGAAAGGACTTCTTCCAGAGGATTGTTGAGAAAGTGGATGGGGGGTTTTCTAAACGGTCCTTTCGAAGAGACATTGTGAGAGTGTGAGATTTGTCCGGATTGAAAGACATGTTCCACGTGTTGGACCAGCTTGTGATTTTATCCAGATCAGCAGTGAGCGAAGAAGCTGCTGCTTGCCGGACTGAGGGATGAACAATGGTATGGCAGAGGGTGGAGTCATCAGCAAAGAGATATAGAGGATTTTCCAGAGAGTCGGAGAGATCATTGATGAAAACAAGAAAAAGAACAGGGCCCAGAACGCTACCTTGAGGAACTCCAGCCTGGACAGGAAGGGGGGATGAAAGAACTCCATTTAGGGCCACACGTTGACTGCGACAGGAGAGGAAGTCTGCGAGCCATGAGTGGAGATGGCCTTGGATACCATAGTAAAAGAGTTTGGTGAGCAGGCAGGGTGCCAGACTGTGTCAAAAGCACGTGATATGTCCAGGGATACGGCTCAGATTTCCTGTCTGGAATTGAGGGCTTCCATCCATTGTTGGGAGAGCAGAAGCAGAATATCCAGGGTCGAGTGACCTGGTTTGAAACCAAATTTATGATCAGAAATCAAGCCATTGGAGAAGAGGAAGGATTTGATGTCTGAAGTGATGATGGATTCCATAACCTTGCTGATGATTGGGAGAAGGCTGATTGGTCTGTAGTTGCAGGGATCTATTTTTGCACCTTTTTATGCAGGGCAGTGATGTTTGCTGATTTCTAAACAGATGGCAGATGACCTTGAGCAAATGAGAGGGTGAATGGAACAGAGAGAGGGTGAGCAAGAGCAGAAGAGCAGGCTTTGAGGACACGTGGGCTGATGCCATCTGGACCGGTTGCAGAATCTGAGTCGAGGTTTGACAGCAAGCTCTCCACCTTGTCGGGAGAAAAGGACACAGAGTCCAGGGACAGTTGGGTGGGTCGAGAAAGTGATGGGTTTTGGACACAAGATTTAGCTGCAAACACTGAGTTTAGCATTCAGATTTTTCACGTGTGGTATCAGCAGTGTGACCATTTGAGGTAAGGGAGGGGATGGAGGGGGAACATACACCAGAAACAGATTTGATTAGATGCCACCAGGATTTTGAGGAGGGAGTGAGGTTTGAGAGTTCAGACTTGAGATGAGAATGATGTTGTTTTCTGGCTCTCCTGAGGGTAGATACACACTTGTTCCGAGCTTTATGGAAGGAACTGAGATTGCCCTCAGTTGGGTTTGCTTTCCATGAGGCAAAGGCAAGTTCTTTCAGGACAACTGCCTCGCCACAAGCTTCAGTGATCCAAGGGCTGGAGGAAGGGTATGACAACTGAAGACGAGAGGGGATAAATCTGTGCATGAGGGAGAGCAAGTTTCTTTGAAACTTGTCAGTCAGCAGTCAGCAGTGTCAGTCAGCAGATTTGCATGCCAGCAGTTGCCAGCTTTCCATGCCCTGACAGGATGCGACTCCACAAGTGCCCTATCAGGAAGAGGCAAAACAATACCATGGAAATTAATCAAAAAATGCCCAGAACGGTTTGAAGGGATAGCTTAGGTTGGATCAGAGCCAAGCCTATCAGATGATGCATTCCACTGTGTAGAATTGTTTACCATTGCCATGTATGATCCAACTACCAGAGTCACTGAAATTAATAAGTTAAGATATCAACTCTTCTGCGAGAAGCAAACCAAGACTGAAGCCCTGTCCCCTACAGCTGATGCACTCAGGCAGCATGCCATGCGAGCATGTTATCAAACATATGCTTGGCGAAAGGCTGTCGTTGCAAAGCCTATCATGCCTTCACCAATTGGTTTTGGGTGGAGCACAGATGATGATGACCACATTGAACCAGTGCTGATGACCCAGGAGCCAGCACCAATGGCAGGGTTGGGGTCAATTACAATTACATCCTCAATTACGAGGTATCAATTACAATTAAATTACAATTACAAAACTTTTGAAAATTTCAATTACAATTAAATTACAATTACGCCCCAGTACAAATTTTTCAATTACAATTATAAATTTTCAATTACAATTAAATACAATTATGCTCGCAAAAAAATTCAGTTACAATTATCAATTGTCAATTACCATTGCAATTAGCACACATTTATTTCCTCCCACAAAACAAAAAAAAAATACAAGAAATTTGAATATGGAACTTTATTTACATCAGTATATATTTACATGATCACAGACATTTATATATAAAACTTTATTTACATATATTTACATAATCTTAGATAAATTCTTATCACATAATATCACATGGCTTAATATGACTGAGTGAAGTCGATATATATCTAGCTGTCGAAAGGTGCATTGCACCGAAGGAACATCAGTTCCTCAAACCTGGCATCGGAGAGGAGACATCTGTCTGGCCTGAAGACTTTTCCCGCCGTGGAAAAGAGTCGCTCCACAGGAGCAGAAGAAGCTAGTATGGCCAGAAAGTGATGGGCTAACATGGCCAGCTGGGGAAATGAGGTCCGGTTCTGCTTCCAGTAGGTGAGTGGGTCGGAGTTTTCTGGTGCTGCAGGATCAGCCAAGTACTTGGGTACTTGAGTCTGTGCTTGGCAGGGAGTGACAGCAGGTGTGGATGAAGCCATAAACCTGAACAGTTTAGACTTTTTCCTGGGTGGGGAGGCTGCCTCGCTGGTAGGTGAAGGAAGCAGTGAGGACACCTTGTCCTGCAGAAGGTTTGTGATGTTCTGAACATCCTCGGGAGAACACCACCCAAGCAGTTGGTCTGGGGGCTCGGATCCGTGGACATCCGCTTGTTGCGAGCGACATTCGTGCTTTTGACACTGTCCTCTCGTCCATGAGACATCACCAAGTACTCTGTCTTGCATGCATGCTCTCTGTCTGTCTTGTTTGCACGTTGTTCAAGGCATATCTCGGTAGCGACCCCCTCAAAACCTGTAGTCCGTGGTTCCCTTGTTACGAACGGGTTAAAGATTGTTAATAAAAACATTGTCGTGAATGTTTTGCTTGTGTTTTGTTCCCCGAGGTTCCCCAATAAATCTGGTTGGTTCGTATGAAGTTGCCGCTATGGATCAATTTGTGTCGCGTCGAGGAATGATCCGTTCGATTGGCTTATAAAAACCAAAATGGTTACAGACTAGCAGAAAACGCTCGGCATCTGACACAACCAGTCTGTAACCGGGGTTCTATTTCCCTTACTGGTAAGGTACGAGGATTACGTTGGTATCGCGATTGAAGACGCGTGACCTGAGGCCTGTGCCGAGCCGGCCGGTGTTATAAACCCCGGAGATGGTGGTGGTGAGGGTGGCGCCAAGAGTCGGGTGAGAATCCCGCCACCCCGGATCTGCAACAATATCATCAATAATATTGTTGGTCTTTATACATGTATGTCGTATTTGTAAAACCACATTGAAATTGAAAACACTGTGTAATTGAAACGTAATTGATTATTTAATTGATTTATTACTTAAATTTCAATTACACGCATATTTACCAGCTTTCAATTACGATTCAATTACAATGACGCTGTAATACAAAATTTTCAATTGAAATTAAATTACAATTACCCCGGTAATTGTAATTAATTATCAATTACGTAATTAATTACGTAATTGACCCCAACCCTGACCAATGGCATTGACTGAATTGACAAGATGTCTGTGCGACCCAGAAAAATCAGCCTGCCAAGGCAGATGTTCGTGTTTAAAGCAGCAGCATGCCTGCACTCAGGCCTGCAAATGTGAAGGTGGTAATTCTTGCCAAAACAAATTCTCAGCAGCGGTAGACAATGATGATGCTTCAGACGATGACTTGTCAGAACTGAGTGACTCTGAGACAGAGACAGAGTAGCTTGATAAACACTTGAATGTCAATATTGTTTTGCGTCATTGACACTATCAGTTTTAGGGTTCCATATGATTTCTGCAAATGGGTATCTGAATTTGAAGTTCCATTCAGAAAATCCTGCCCTCTATAATTGTGTCTAGCTAATATTTCCAAAGTTATATGCATTCAATTGATCAATTTGGTTTATCAAATAACGAGTTCATTTATCACTGATGTTGGTTGATAAAATTGTGATTAATTGTTCATGCGTGACATAATCTGGAGATTTGAGAAACCTCTGCTGCTTCAAGAAATCAAGAGTTTTGCAACAATTTGCTGTTATCATTTTTCTCATGAATGGATATTCAGAACACTCTATCGAGAATGCATGAAATCTCGTATCGGATACCAGGATCGGAATTGCTCTACAATAATATATAGCCAAATATCCATTCATATTGTTGTGAATTCGCGCCAGCCGGCGTGCGGACGGCCACGTAACTCGGATCGCGGCACGTCGCCCACCGGACAGACAATTCAGTCGTGACCCTCCGGGAACTATTGCCCGGAGCCAGTCATGGGTGGGCCTTTCGACCTCACCACAATCGTGCCAATCGGCCACCCGCCGAGGATAGGGTTGTTCGCCAAACTCGACCTACCTAAGTACCCACGCGGATGGTAAACCGGGCGATCGTACCTCGCCGCAGGTCGACTCCGGACATGAGCCGCTTGGTCCGTACTATCAGGATAACCGAGCGGTGTTATCGTTGATCTCGACGGTTCAGATTATTTAGCGGGCGTTTTGCACCCACTACGAATCCTTTACGTGAAGTAGGATGGAGAGTCAATTAAAAGGAAAGACGAAGCGAAACGGGAAAACAGTTCACACAATGCACATTTATTTCCCGGCACATGGAAAGCACGTATATACAGCCATACAGTCAAAATGCACATAAAGCAACAACGACGCAGAGTTAATACCGACTACGCACACACACGGTAACACTTATACAGTTTTACTTCACAGACGGTGCCAACACACATTTACACAAAAGCAAAGGAAAGAAGCCACCCTCATAGACAAGGAGGCAGACAGGCCTGTAGGCCAAATGTGCGAGGGACCTAGAGGAGCGGCCAGGTCCGCGAGACCGGGGGGGTCCTACCCGCGTCCTCGTGACGCGTTGGTGGGCGAGCCGTAAATGTGGCCGTGCGGCTGTGCCCCGACTCCGTGCTCCTTGGCGGGTTTCGTTGCCACGACGTTTGGGGTGGGGTGGGAACGGGGCCCCCTTTTGCACTATCTCAGCGCGGGGGAAAGGGGTAATTGTTGATGCCCTGGGGTGAGGGAAATGGCTGGCTGGCTTGGGTCCCGCAACGAGACGAGCGATCCCCCACACCGTAACCTCGTCGCCGACCGCCGTCCTTCTCGCCTCGGACCCGAGCTCCCTTGCCTGCAGTTCCACCGCACGCACTCGCCTCAACTTCACCAACGCAACGCAACGCGTCCCCAACAGCCACTTCTCGACGCCCCTCTCCAGGCAACTCCAGAACTCAACTCTTCCTGCAACTCTTCTCAGTCCTGCACTCTCCTCACCCGACCGACTTGACTCTGCCACTCCCCATTTAGCCTTGCGCTTGCCTTTTTATAGGCGGGAAGGAGAAGCCAAAATGCAAATTCCAGGATCAGAATGCGACTGGAGGCGGGGCCACGCCGCCCCCCCGGTCAGCCATTGGTCGGGCAAAAATGGGCGTGAACCTCTCCTGATCCCAAAACCTGCACAAACGGAATTCACCTACACGCGCCTGGAGGCGGGGCCAAGCCGCCCCACACTCGCCAATTGGACGGAGGAGAAGTGGACGTGTAGCGTTTTTGATCCGAATTTTCCCTCGGAAAGGCCGCGATTCACGCTCACGGCTCGGTGCGTTTGGCACCAATCGCCGAACGGGCCCGAGACAGCCCGACGTTCAGTGTTCACAGGTGGTGCGGGAATGGCCATAGAAGGAGAGAGGTGAAGGTGGTGGAAGGTTTTCGGTGGTGATTTGATGGTTATGGTGCCATTTGGGAATGGCGGTGATGCGATGATGTGGGAGCGTAGATGGTGGTGGTGGCGTGGTTGTTGTGCGATGGCGGTTGAGACGTGGTTGGTTCAAAATAAAGATAGAATAGAAAAAATGGCTAACTCAAAGCGTCACAGCCCGGATGAATCACATAAATTCCCTCTATACAACGGGTTTGGGCTAACTACACATGTACTTGGAGATATCTCACCTACAGGCCCTTTATGGTGTAATGCGAATTTCCACAGCCGTAACAATATTTTCATTTCGAGTAGATGCAATGCTATGCAATAAATAGAATTCTCTTAGCATATGGACTATACTGATTACCGATTAACTATTGGAATTTGTTTCATGTATGATATCACTATTTGCAATACCATGCCAATCATGTCATTCCAGCACCGTCACGATGATGAATACAATAAATAATAAAATTATATTTGAGTTAATATAAATGACTGTGTTTGGTTTCTCTGATGTAATTATCAAAATGTGCCAAAATAAGCATTAACGTGTTTTTATGATAACTGGTTGCACCTCTAAATCTACAATGATCACTATTTAATAACATACCCAAGATTAAGTGCGTACGGCCTCAATTAAAGGATTACTAAGTTATGACACTTGAGTACCAAGGTATGAGAAAGTTTTTTTTATAATGGTGGAATAGGTCATTTTTGACCACCTAGAGTTTAGCCATAAATCCAAACACCCTATCATATTGCAAATGTCACTAAATGGGGTTTTGAATCACTGAGCCTAATATTGTAGTAACGGTCTCAGAAAATTTATTGCAGCATCATTACATACAGTAGGTATATTATCATAAAATTGACATTTTTTCAAAGGCGGTGGCAGCTATCTTGGAAATATGGCCACCCATTGCCCAGTTCATTACACAAACATGACCATAGGATATCTTTCCCCAGATATAGTGGGTATAGCCACAATAATTATAATGCTATGACACTCGAGTACCGAGATATGAGCAAAAATGTATTTTTCAGTAATGGTGGCATGGGCCATTTCTGTCCCCTAGGGGGGTCCAACCCCAAAACCAAATTACCAATTGCATTTGCAAATGCCTTTACATGGTTATTTGAATCACTGAACCTGATTTTATGGGAGTCACGTCAGAAATTATGTTTCAGCATCATTATGTAGGCCAATAATCATAAAAATTAGCATTTTTATCAAAGGCGGGGGTGGCCATCTTTAAAATATGGCTGCCCATCACCCAGTTTAGCATGCAAACATGACCATTGGATAGCTTACCCCTGATATAGTGGGTATAGACACTGAAATTATCTTCCTATCTTACTCTAGTGCCGAGTAGTTTATAAAAGAATGATTTTTGATAATGGCGGTGGTGGCCATCTTGGATCGTCATTTTGACCACTTTGGCAATAGATTTGACCTCCACATCAGGTCAATTCATAATGTTGACATATTTCCCTAAACATTGGTACCAACACACCAAATAAGTACTCTCGGCCGACGAACTCGAAAACTCGCAGCCTTTTGAGGAACAGCTACCAGACCACAGGGGGGAAAAAACAAATTTGGTCAGGAAATCCGGAATGCTGCATCGATTGCTGCAGAAAAAAAACTAGAGTAATTTGACAGCGCGCGCAGTCGACGGGTATGCCTCCGCTCTCCCGCATAAACACTTGAGTATTGACATATTTGAACCTTGACCTTTATCATATCTGGCCCAAAATCTAATCAGTTAATTGCCCTGTCTAACTTTACCTTTGTACCAAGTTTGATGAAATTCTGTCCAATATTTCTTCAGTTAGGGCGCAAACAGTAAAATTTCAGAGTTTGACCTTGACTTTTGACCCTTGACCTTTATCACATCTGACCCCAAAATCTAATCACTTAATTGTCCTCTCTTACTTTACCTTTTTACCAAGTTTGATGAAATTCTACAATTTGCTTCTTGAGTTATCGCGTAAACGAAAATCCGGACGGACAAACGGATGGACGGACAACCCGGAAACATAATGCCTCCGGCACCCTTGGTGCATAGGCATAATAACCGGAGGCGGTCTGAAGGTGAGGCCGAAGGAATGAAGCCGAAGGCCTGCAAGTACTGCGTCAATGGAAGGCCCGTGACACCTATCCTTTTGAGATTTGATGATTATTTTAACAATCGTTTTGTTTGTGGTTCACACTGAACTGAAAACACAAAGGAAGGGCATAGCGATTGTGAATATGACAGGTTTGACGATGTGTTCGATCTAAACTGCATGGAAATATAAATGGCAGAATGTTTGAGTCAGCCTTTCTATGCCGTAATGACATCCCAGCATGAGACAGACAGACAGATGGACAGACAGACAGACAGACAGAAAACTGTCGCTACTTTAATATATAGATGATAATACTTGGAAAATGTTCTCAAGTAATGGTGAATGAAATATGTCTCATAATATATGACCTAAAGGCTCTTATTTGTCTACATGAGGACATTGGTTTGGTGTCTTTGTAACAATAACTATGAACTTCAATCTATGGCAGAAACATACTTCTCCAGAAATATCTCAATACCTTTGATGTTACTCTCGACTCAAATAAATATAGCCTGGACAGTATTAACCATTTCCAAGAAATCAGAGCCTGAGTTCCATCTGGTGCCCAACTGCATGAAAAATCTGTCATTTGATCTCCAGACTCATGGTGATTTCATTTCTTGCAGTCCTTTTTAAAACATGAAAACCAAAGATTTTACAGTGAAATTTTGCATTGACATAAGAAGATCACATCACTGAGGTGTTATGAAATATTAGACAAATTGCTGAACTTGTAAAATGACATCAAATAATTGCAGTTGCAAAACCTTTGGCCTGAGTCCCCAACATTACAACAATGTGTGAGAACCATGGTCCTTTCTAGTGCTGCGCCACAGAGCAAAAATCAAATAAATAAATAAATTAATAAGAAGGGGGGAGGGGGAGTGATAATTTAAGACGAAAAAGAACCTGGCTTGAGTTGCAGCATCGATCATTTACCTTTCTGGATTCATTGGAGTGATGGAAATAACCTCGTGTTGGAGGTTTGAGAGTATGAGCACAGCATGGAGTAAGTAAAAGGGCACAGCTGGGGGGGGGGGGTGGATGAATGAGCATGCCGATGCTCTCATGTTACCCAATAGATTCGCTCTGCAACCTTTCCTTGCCTGGAAGCAATTGAGACATGGGGTTCTGCACTACGTTTCAAATCCCAGACCGCCTTGAAGGGAGGCAATGCAGCAACCATATCCAAATTACTGCCACATTTGATTTGTAAAACCACGAGTCTTCTTCACAAATGAGGAGTGATCATAGCAACTCAAATGTACACTCCTCCCACTGCCATTTCAGCATGAAAAACCCCAAAAATAATCCACCAAGACAATCATGAACATTATACAATTGTGCATCGACACTCGTTTAACACAATAAAGCATGGAGAATACGACAAGGAAATGTATCACTGATGACATCTGAGAATGATCTGAGAGGGGGTGATGGGCTGATATACAGTGACGATAGAAAGTCCACACCCCCTTTCAAAATTTTCACCTTTTCTTGCATTATAGCCTGGAATTAAATTGCATTAAATCAGACTTTTTCCACCGTTATTTACACATCGTAATCCACAACTTTCAAGTGAAAAACAAATTCTACAAATTTCAGAAAATTAATT
>NC_140962.1:77189024-77196524 GCF_056783735.1 Eptatretus burgeri | reverse complement strand
AGGGAACCCTAACGAGATAAACCTTAAACGACATGCAGACAAGACACGGACAGCATGCAGACAAGATACAGAGTACTTGCTGATGTTTCAGGGACGAGAGGAAAGTGTCAAAAGCACGAATGTGGCCCGTGACAAGCCGATGTCCACGGATTCGAGCTCCCAAGCTCAAACACGCCGCGTGGCAAAATGGCGCTCGTCCATGTGTTACAGCCCTCACGCACGCAGTCTCGGCGCATTCAGACCCCGCGAGGTCGACTGCACCAACGCGAAAGATCGATGGTGGGTTTCAGCTGGTTTCGCACAAGGTCCAGTATACAAGTCCAGGCCTGGCTTGTTCACCAGACCAGGCAAAATCGAGCTGTTGGGCTCCGGCAGGCGGATCGACAAACGTGTCGAGGACCTCCTCTTGAAAGTCGATTGCCGAGTCGACGTGCAGGCAGCCTCTCTTACTGCCAAAATGGCTGACTCGGCGTGCTCTGGTTCAGTTTCTGCCGATCGCACACTTACCTGGGTGCTCTCATTTCCACCTTCTGTTCCCGGCGCACGCTCGCCTCCAAGCCCACTGCAGTTTTTCCCTTCAGTTTCACTTCTCCTTTCCGGCCCTCGCTCGCCTCAAAGCTGACTGGCTCCTCCCTTTAGTTGCACTTCCTTCTCTAGGCTACTTCACCTCTCAGAGCACTGGGCGGGGTCTATTGTCCGGAGATGGGAAGGAAGAATAACCTCTCGGTCCACCACCAATGTATGAACGATGAACAGCCTCTTACACCTCCCGACACACATGTAGCGTCCATTTACCGAACAACCTGGCTAAACATGCATTTAATTGGGGATCTGGGCTAATCCTATATTTAATAACACACTAAGGGCCATTTCCGCAACAATATATTACTTGTATATGTGGGAACAATTGCATGCCCAGGCCAAGAATCGAACCAAGGTCCTCTGAAAAAGTGTACCTGTGCTCTGCCATCTGAGCTATCTGGGCCACCTACAAGCTGAAGACACAATTCCCCCCACATGCAGATGCCACGCTCTTTTCCCTGCTGCTTCTGGGACACTCGCTGCCAACCATAGGAGCAGCAAGGGCCTGTCCACAAGAGGGTCTTCCATCTGTGGGGGGCTAATTCCATGACTGCTACTATTCACCACAGGGGTCAGAGAAGCACAATTATACATGAACATTGAACAGGACATCAATATAATATGTATATGTGGGAAAAGGTACATGCCCAGACCAGGAATCATTTTTTTAAAAAGTGGGCCTAGAGGGCCCGTTTGTCAGCTCAAAGGGCCATAATCTCACTTTGGGCTCAGTTAATGCCTGCAGAGTGACCAATAATATACCTGTCAAATTTGGTCCGCTTTCTTTCACGAAAAACCGAGAAATAGCATTTAAAAGAAAATGGACCGAAAGGGCTGTTTATCGGCCCAAATGGCCGGAATCGCACTTTGGGCTCAGTTAATGCCTGGGGAATGGTCTCTAGAATATACCTGTCAAGTTTGGTTCGGTTTAGTTCACCAATAACCGAGAAATAACAACTTTAAGAAAATGGGCCAAAAGGGCCGTTTCTCCGCCCAAAGGGCTGGAATTGCACTTTGTTCTCAGTTCATGCCTGGGGGATGGTCTCTAGAATATACCTATCAAGTTTGGTTCGGTTCTGTTTCCGAACAACCACGAAATAGCAATTTTTTAAAAAGTGGGCCAAGAGGGCCGTTATTCGGCCTGAAGGGCTGTTCGCACGTTGGGCGTGCAATCGCATGTTGGGCTCAGTTAATGCCTGCAAATATATGTCTCCTATATGCCTGTCAATTTTCATCGAATTCTGTTCACGAATAATGGAGAAATATACGTTCAAATGAACTGTTCACAAGAAAAGAGAGAACACGAGCGGAGCCGAGACCCCGTGGGGTAAAAATATAAATGTAAATATATAAATATACATAAATATATACACATAAATATATATGAAAATATATAAATATATACATAAATATCGACATAAAAATATACATGTAAATATATAAATATCTACATAAATATATACATATAAATATATATGTAAATATAAATATATACACAAATATATACATGTAAATATATAAATATATATATAAATATATACATATAAATATATAAATACACTTAAATATATACATAAATATATATGTAAATATATACATAAATATATATGTAAATATATAAATTTTTAGACATATATATATATATATATACATATACATCAATACATACATATACACACGTACACACATACATACATTCATGCATACATACATACAGAAATCCCAACACACATTGTTTAGAATCAGATGACGACTTAGCACCGGCACGTGAATGGAAAGAAATGGTCACCTCAGGAATAAAAGTGGACACAGGCCGAGGCTTGGGGTCGATCGGCTTGACGAAGCTCACTGGAAAGCGGAGTATGGTATTATTTGATGTGGTTTCGCTCTTCACCAATATATAAGTTGATCTGGCGGCGAGTGTCACACGCAGGTCAGGTAAGGGAGCAGGCGCTGGAGCAGCACGTCGCTGAATCCATTTGCCACTGGTACTCCAGGGACCTCCGTCTGGCATCCCCCAGGCAGATGCCTGGCTCATTCCAATCTCTTTGAGATGCTGATCAACCTGCTGCAACCAAGACGCACATGGTCGGTCCATTGGCCTCCTCCACTCACGAGACTCCCTTGCTGAAAGAATCTGGTGAGCAGGATCAGCGTCGGGAAAACGAGCCACATGTCCATACAGCTGCAGGTGACGCTCATGGACTATACAGGTAACAAATCTCATTTATATCTCTCTCAGCACCACTCGATGGACACAAAATCTGAACAGCGATAGCGAAGGATTCTCTGAAGAGACCAGATAACAAGGGAATCAAGTCCATGGTCAGAGTCCAGGTCTCACATCCGTAAAGCAAGACTGGAAGCACCAAGGACCTGAAGACTCGGACTTTCGCCCACCTGCACAGGTACTGACAGCGACACACCCCATGATCCAGTAAATCCATGACTCCCCAGGCCCGACCCAGACGTCTATTGACCTCTGGCTCACAGCCAGCAGAGACATGAATATCACTGCCAAGGTAAGTGAATCTCTCCGTGACCACAACATCCTCACCACGAACAGGTACACACAACATAGCAGTATCCAAAACGTCATTGAAAGCCTGGATCTCATTTTTGACCCAGGAAACCCGTAATGCTTGTGGCTCCGATTCCTCATTCAATAGCTTGAGGGCCCCCAAAAGGATATCGAGTCTCCGCATGGATGACTGCGTCATCTGCAAAATCAGGGTCAGAGATCTTGACATTCCAATTCAATGCACCACAGCTTGATCTCTCCAACATCCTCCCCAGAATCCGTCTGTACAAGCGCTGAAAAGTGTGGGGCACAGTACACACCCCTGACGAACTCCAATAACAACTGGAAATAAGTCAAAGATGGAACCACCACATCTCACAGCACTCGCAGTACGAGAGTATAGTTCAGACATCAGATTCATCAGTTTTGGTAGCACCCCACGAAAACCAAGCATCCTCCAAAGGGCATCCCAATTACTGAATCAAATGCTTTGCAGAGATCAACAGAGGCTGCAAGTGGCCCCTGCCAAAAATCCCGTCTGCGTTTGGTGAGGATCCGAAGAGCCAGGCTACGGTCAATCCTTGACCTCTTTGGTGTGAAACCTGACTGCTCAGGGCGCTCTTGCTCAAGCAGATGGTGTTGAACCCTATCAGGAATTATCCGAGCAAAGACCTTGCCCAGCACTGAGAGCACCATCACCCATTAAGCCTGGCCCTGCCAATCTCGTCAATGGTATCCCAGTGCCCCTTGAGGGACAAAATTCTGCTTTGCCTGACGGTGAGTTCCAAGACATCCACCGGCAAAATAAAAGATGTTGGTCTTGAAGGCACTCCACTACTCTTCAGGATTCCCCAAAGCACTCAGACCTCCCAAAACCCACTCAGCCTGTTCTCAAACTCCTCAGATACCCTCTCTTCCTTGAGCTTGCCAACATCTCGCCCAGGCTGGGATGGTACCATTCTCCTGGATTTAAGCTGCAGCTTCAGAGTTCCTACAACAACCCTGTGGTCGCTAATGAGGAACTGAGCACTCAGGTAGAACCTGCAGTTCTGCATCATCCTCCAGCGACTATCAACGAGCACATGGTCAATTTCCTTTGCAGCACCACCAGCGTTGGAATACCAAGTCCACCGCTAAGCCTGTGGGTGCTGAAACCATGAACCCACCACCCTAAGTCCATGACTTCTTGCAAAGTCAAGGAACTCAGTGCTATTCTGGTTCACAGTTCCAGACGCATGGGGACCAACATGTCTCGTAACCATCCCTATCAGTTCCAGTCGATGCAATGAAATCTCCCAAGACTAGAAAAGTATCTCGCCTGGGGCACTGTTCAACCAGACTCAAACGTGGCACGGAATGCATCCTCCATGGTGAGATCACTCGCCTCAGTCGGAGCATATACAGAGAGCAGTGAAATGACACCCAAGGAGTGATGAATCCCTTGTCTCATAATACATTCGTTGACTAGTGTTACCTCAATTATCATTTGAGTCAGCTTCTTGGACACAGCTACAGCAACTCCCTGGGCATGGTAACCATCAGAGTGACCAGACCAATAGTAGGTGTCACCACCCGCCGTGATCTCGCTGCAATCCGTTCTCCGAACCTCGGAAAGTGCTGCAATACCGATGTCCAAACGCTTGAGCTCAGATGATAACAGAGACAGGTGATCGTCCTCTCTTAAGGAGAGGACATTCCAGGCACTCACCTGAAGGGACCGCCTCAGGTTAACGCAAGGAGACCGCCGTCTTGTGGATGACACCTCAGCACCACCCTGACACATACTACCACAATCTAACCCGGGAAACCCAGTGTTTTTCCTCCCATCGCCAAAGAGTGGGGGTCCCGAAGGCTTTGCCCCAATCCGGTCATCTCGTGAGCTGCCTTGTGAAGGGCAGCTGCACAGGAGGAACTCCCATGGAGTGGTTTTTCTGCTTTCATTGTGTTTTTAGTGTGTGTTGCGGAGTGAAGGGTTTTATGGTGGCGGGAGTGCAAATCCTGCCACCACCCTCCTAAAAAAAACGAGTAACTCAATTGCAGGGGGATGTCCACAGGCAAAGTTGGGCACTAGATATGGATGGCCGTTGCCTCACAAGGAGCTCCGCCGCCCTTTGACAGGTTTTGTTTTTAATCCTGCTGGGTGTCCATATCCATACATTCTCCTCACCAGAAAACCTGGTGGGGGAGACGGTTTAGTCGTCGACAACCCGACCATGAAACAGGTAAGTACAGGTTTACATGGTACCTGCAGCAAGCCACAGATCTAATCTGGCTTGACCTGACAGACAATCAGTGTCACCCTCGATCAGTTGAGACATTCTAATGACTGGAAAATGGCTTTTCAGAAAAGCCAATGAACCACTGAGAATGTTTCCAGGCAGGTGAAGATGTGTCTAAATAGCATGGCCGTCCTTCATCAATGTCGATAACACGATCGACAAATATTTGGTGCAGCGATAGGTTCAACGGTCTCTGCTGTTGTTGCAAACTTGGTGATGGAGGAACTTAAGCAAGAAATATGAGTCTCATGAGAATTGGCTCCCACGATACTGGAACAGGAATGTGGATGACACTTTCACCATTGTGCATAGAGACATGGTAGGCCACCTTGTTGGATAACTTGGCCGAGTGTTTCCCAGCTTTGGCTTTACAAATGAAATTGAAAAATAAAGCAAATTGGCATTTTTTGAATGTGGAGGTTTATTGGAAGCCTAATGGCTACCTAAAAATATTGGTTGACCGGAAACCAACCCACACCAACACATTACTGGATTTTAACTCCTGCGACCCAATCACCCACGGCCGCAATGCAGCACAGACCTTGACAGCTCAGAAATGGACGGTGTCATCTTCCAAAACTGATGCAATTCAACAAATTAGATTAGTTAGAGGAGTTCTTCTCAATAATGGGTATAGCAATGGGATACTCCATACCCTGAAAGAACCCAAACAGGCAACATGGAAGGAACCAGACATGGTTGGACACTGTGTACTGCCATACTACCCAGGACTTTCTGAAAGGATTGGCGGGATAGTCTGCAGCACACAGATTGGTGTAACATACAAGCCTTTATGCACCATCAGTAATGTCATTCAAAACGAAATGACACAATATAAACTGGTGACAACTCGGTAGTGTTTTACCATTAATCATGCAGACTGTGCCCAATTCAACATTCATGAAACTGGAGGGCATTTGAAACAAAGGTTTGATAAATATGATAGAGCACTTAGGTTTGGAAAGGTGACACAGTTAGCCAAAGCGTGTCATTGCCTGCAATCTGGCCACAAATTTGACTTGGATGGGACTTGTGTCAGAGACACGACATCAAATGACAGATTTATAGTGGAGGCATGGCACATCAACAGCTGAGAGGGTGGTCTCACTAGGGAGACTGTGGACATACCCAGACAATACACACCTATGATACAAATGGCAAAAACTGGATGATGCAAGCAACTGGACAAGGTGAGCAAAAAAACAGTTCTCGGTCCCCAACACCACCCCCACAAAAGCACAACACCCAACAGAAACTCCACCAATCATGCAACCGACACATCACCACGTACAACCTGGACACGAACCCAGCCATGTTCATGCTGGGAAACACAAAAACAACCACGAGCATACGTATACACCCACTCACCCAACACATACAATACCAGATCACAAGTAATAAAGTAGAGCAGACTATTGATGATGTGATTGACGTTTATTGCTTAAGGTTTGGCAAAATAAAAGCACTCTTCAATTTACCTCCCACACCAACACATGACCAGAAATTAATGGTCGTCACGGAAATAAAAGCAGACACCGGGGTCGATTGGCCTGAGGAAGCTCGTTGGGAAGTGGGTGAAACGTCTCTGGAGACTTTGTGAAATTAGCAAAGTATATTTCACTTACTTTTTGGTTGAATGCACCTTTTCCTTTAAAAAAAAAAAGGTATAATCCCAACAGGCCCAATCGTTATATGTATACTCACGGGGTGTGCTTTCACAGTGTGTAAGCATACACCCCAACCGTCAATCCTTCTCCATTGTCTCGGGTCGCTCACCTGCATTTGATTTTTCATTTATTTATTTTCATTTATGAATATTTTCATTTACAGATGCTTTCTGATGGTTCTGTGATTTTTCCTGGTGTATCAGCTTCGATATCGATCGGCAAACAAAATTACCATGCTTCCCCCATTGTCTCGAGTCGCTCACCAAATATTTTTTAAATTTTCTTTTCATTTTTTGACATTTTCAACATAGATGTTGTCCAACGATTCTGTGATTTTTTTTTTTTTGGAGGGGGGGTGGGGGGGTGCACTAGCTTTGATGTCTATCGGCACGCAAAATTTCAGCTTTCTACGTCACCTCGAAGGTACCGATCTTTCATATCAGTCAGGGTA
>NC_140962.1:77166524-77179024 GCF_056783735.1 Eptatretus burgeri | reverse complement strand
GCATACATGAGACACGGACTTGACAAGACACGACCATGCCTTTGAGGAAAGAGACTGATTGGAGAGTTTGGCATTGAGATTGTAAGATGATACTTTCTTGAGATTTGTAAGATGATTATAAAATGATGCCCAATGAGTTAAATTGCTAATTGTACAAATCAAATTGCTAATTGTTCTCTCCTTTAAGGTTGCACTCAAAAACCAAATGACAAACCCATGACCACTGGCAGGCCTATATGTAGCTGCACTGATATTGTCCTGTCTGAATAATTTGCACCATATATATGCATTTCGTAGACCAAAAAGCAAACAAAAAAATTATTTCAGGTTTTTAACTCACCCAAAATGTTTGGTGTGACTTTTTAAGTTTTTTGATGTTCATTTGGAATAAATAAAAGTTGCAATAAACAAATGTTCAAAAACAACACAGGCACAAGAGGTGATGATTGAATGGTCGTATGTAGCATCCCCTGGATGCCAAAAGTTAGTTAATACATAATGAGTTCTTAAATAGTTAATCTAAGAGGAAGTATATTAATTACGTCATACTGTATTGACAGATATTGTATGCGTGTGTGAGGATGCCATCAAAATGTAAACACCACTGAACAATGTTCTAAATGTAAAAGTGCTCAAAAAAATTCCTGATCTATTTACTTCAACTGTATTTTGCTTTATTAACCTTTTATATCCTTGACAAAATATAAAGGACAGGAAAACTTGTCGAGGAACGAAAACAAATCAATCGTAAAAACTTTGCAATTAGCAAACAAGAAGCACCCCACATGGTGATATATGGTCATCTTATTTCAGGTCAGGTCAGGTATGGCAGCATGCAGCGTGTCGCTGCGTCAAATTTCTGCCGGTACTCCAGGGGCCTCCGTCTGGCCATCTCCCAGGCAGATGCCTGGCCCATCCCCATCTCCTTGAGATGCGAATCAACCTGCTGCAACCACGAGGCACATGGTCGGCCCATTGGCCTCCTCCACTCACGAGGCTCTCTCGCTGAGAGAATCTGGTGAGCAGGATCAACGTCAGGAAAACAAGCCACATGTCCATACAGCCGCAATGATACTCATGGACTATGCAGGTAACAAATCTCATTTGAGTCTCTTTCAGCAACTGCTCTTGGACACAAAGTCAGACCAGCAATAGCCAAGGATTCTGTGAAAAGAACTGGTCCCAAAGGAATTAATTCTCCATCTCAGATCCCTGGTTAGAGTCCATGTCTCACATCCATAGAGCAAGACTGGAAGCACCAAGGACCTGAAGACTCGGACTTTCGTCCTCCTGCACAGGTACCGGCGGCAGACAGCGCCACACCCATGATCCAGTGAATCCATGACTCCACAGGCCCGACCCAAAAGTCTATTGACCTCTGGCTCACAGCCAGCAGAGACATGAATATCACTACCAAGGTTAATGAATCTCTCCATGACCTCAACATCCTCACGACAAGCAGGTACAGACAGGATAGCAGCATCCAAGATGTCATTGAAAGCCTGGATCTTAGTTTTGAGCAAGGAAACCCATAATGCCAGTGGCTCCGACTCCTCATTCAGCACCTCAAGGGCCCTCAAAAGGATATCCAGAGTCTCCGTAAAGATGACTGCATCATCTGCGAAATTAAGGTCAGAGATCTTGACATGCCCAAACGATGTATCACACCTTGATCTCTCCGACATCCTCCCCAGAATCCAGTTCATACAAGCGCTGAAAAGTGTGGGTGCCAGCACACACCCCTGACAAACTCCAATTACAACTGGAAATAAGTCGGAGATGATACCACCACATCTCACAGCACTCTCATTACCATAGTAGAGTTCAGATATCAGATTGATCCGTTTTGGTGCACCCCATGAAGGCCAAGAATCCTCCAGAGAACATCCCGATTCACTGAATCGAACGCTTTGCAGAGATCAACATAGGCTACAAGCAGCCCCTGCCGAAACTCTCGTCTGCGTTCGGTGAGGAAACGAAGAGCAAGGATACGGTCAATCGTTGACCTCTTTGGTGTAAAGCCTGACTGCTCTGGACGCTGGTGCTCAAGCAGAAGGTGGCGAACCCTATCAAGAATTATCTGAGCAAAGACCTTGCTCAGTAGTTGTTGCAGTACTGACAATCACCCTTTCCTTTCCAGAGAGGAACAACAAGGCCCCACTTCCAGTCAGTTGGGATGATGCCTGTGTTCCAGACAGAGCACAGAATTGCATGCGACAACATGAGTACAGCATTTCCACCAACCTTGACAAGTTCAGCATGGATGCCACAAATCCCAGGAGCTTTACCCCATTTTAACCGGTTCACCACAACCTGTGATTCCACAAACGAAGGTAGATTACAGTTGATTGCAGGGTCAGCAATAGGGATAGTAACACCCCAGACATCCAACTCAATAGTTGGTGGATCAGCCTGGTACAGCCGCTCAAAGTAATCGGCCCAGCTGGCCTTCACTTTGGACTCCTCTGTGAAGAGTCCACCAACCTCCACTCAAACTGCAGAACACCAAGCGACAGGCTTGGAATAAGGCAATGCGCGAATTCTCCTGTAAGCAAGATGAGAGTCACTTGACCACAGGTAATGCTCTACCCCCTCACAGATTCCTCACACATTGGCCTCCTTGTCCACCCTCAGCACACATACAGATTTACGCCTCAACTCCTTGTAAAGCTCGGCTCTGCCATTAAACTTGGCCCTGTGACTTTGGTCAATGGTATCCAGTGTCCCTTGAGAGACAAAATTCTTCTTCGCCCTCTGGTGAGTTCCAAGACATCTACCGCCAACATCAAGGATGGTGGTCTTGAAGGCACTCCACAACTCTTCAAGATTACTCAAAGCACTCAGACCCCCCCCCCCCAAATCCCCACTCAGTCTGTCCACAAACTCCTCAGCTGCCCTCTGATCCTTGAGCTTGCCAACATACAGCCGGGGCTGGAATTATACCATTATCCCGGATTTAAGCTGAAACTTCCGAGTTGCTCTGACAAGCCTGTGGTCGGTATTGAGGAACTGAGCACCCTGGCAGACCCTGCAGTTCTGGATCATCCTCCAGCGACAATCAAAGAGCACGTAGTCAATCTCCCTTGCAACACCACCAGTGTTGGAATACCAAATTCAACGATTAGCCTGTGGGCGCTGAAAGCATGAACCAGCCACCCTAACTCAGTCCATGACTTCTTGCAAAGTCGAGGAACTTAGTGTTATTCTGGTTCACAGTTCCAGACCCATGGGGACCAACACATGTCTCAAAAACATCCCGATCAGTTCCATTCGATACATTGAAATCCCCCAAAATGAGAAGAGTATCTCACCTGGAGCACTGATAAACCACAGACTCGAGCTTGGCATAGAATGCGTCCATCACGGTGAGATCACTCGCCTCAGTCGGAGCACATTCCGAGACTTGAGAAACGACACCCAATGAGTGAGTGACTTATTCTTAGTCTCGTAATATGCTCATTGACCAGTTACCTCCATTACCCTTGGAATCAGCTTATTGGACACAGCTACAGCAACTCCTTCAGCATGGTAACCATCAGTGTGACCAGACCAATAGTAGGTGTAACCACCCGCCATTATCTCAAAGCAATCTGGTCTCCGAACCTCAGAGAGTGCTGCAATACCGATGTTCAAACGTTTGAGCTCAAATGATAACAGAGACAGGTGATCATCTCCTTTTCGGGATGGGACATTCCAGGCACCCACCCGAAGAGACTGCCGTCTGGTGAATGACACCTCAGCAGCACCCCGAAACACACTGCCACAATCTAACCCGGGAAGGTTACCCCGTGGTTTTCCTCCTATCATCAAAGAGTGCGGGTCCCGAATGATTTTCCCCAATCCCGTCATCGGTTGAGTTGCCCAGCGAAGGGCAGCTGCACAGGAGGTACTCCCACATAGTGAGTTTTCAATTGTCTTTCCAGTTTTCTTATGTTTTGTGGAGTGGAGGGTTTTCCGGTGGCTGGAGTGAAAATCCTGCCACAAACCTCCTAATAAGTAGTAACCCAACTGCAGGAGGACATCCGCAGACACAGTTAGGCACTAGATATGGATGGCCGTTGGCTCACAAGGAGCTCCTCCGCCTTTTGACAGGTTTTGTTATTGATCCTGCTGGGTGTCCATATCATACACCCTCCTCACCAGGAAACCTGGTGGGGTAGACGGGTTAGTCGCCAACAACCCGACCATGAAACAGGTTAGTACAGGTTTACATGGTATCTGTAACAAGTCACAGATCTGATCTGGCTTGACTTGACATCTTATTTGCATTCCTTTTATGTCTGATTTGCAAATCATGGAAAACAAGAAGATGAAAATATAATTTTTGACAAAGAAGTAGCAATCTCCACAAACACAATCATTTAAAGGAACAGGAAATAACTTGACCAAATAACTTTTCCCAATGTTCTTATGAGGTAGACCTTCACCATATCTGGCATGCTTATGACAATGCTATAAAAACCATAGACATCTGAAAATAAACTCCCAAATTTATCCTATTTCTTCCATAAAAAGACATGACATCTCTCTTTAGGTAGTTCAAGGTTAGGTCTGTATTTCACAGTTCTGTTGAGTCAATGCTACGGTTCACCGATATAGGCTAATTCACAATGTTCAATTTTAACACTCACTTTCCTCTTTACATTAGCAAATGCAGTGATCAAATATTTTTTTTCCCACCAAAGCAGCCAAGTGATGTTCGACAGCAATTATTTTTGATTGCTACTTAAACTGAAGGGAAGACAGGCAATGACATCAAATATTCACCCAGCCCACCTTTGTGATATACAATTTCTTGAGGCCATCAAGGAAAGATGTGAAGATGGAGGAAACTTGAGGCTTCAGAGCATGGCCTAAAGGCACAGAAAACAAAACAAAAGGTACATTATTTTTTTTTTTTTGAAGGTTCTCCAAAAGAAGATGCGTTTCATGTTGCATTTCTATTTACTAAACTTCAACGACAACAAAAAAATAAAAATAAAAATCCAAATTTCAATCATTCTATGAGATCAATTCAGGATGAGAACTTACCAAATTGAAATTGAGCATTGTCCATGAGTCTAACTGAGGCAGGAGCACAGCGCTGGGAATGAAATGGGTAGGGGTGGGGGGCAGGGAGGGTTAAGATAGATGGGCACTTCAGTAAAAAAATACAGAAACGGCCACAATTTTTGTTGATAAAAAATGTTTGACTCTTCATTGGTTATTTTAATTGTTAAGAAATTATACCAACACTCATGCAAGAGGCATTTTGCATAAGGAGAAGCATCTATTTATATTACATACACAAATGTCAGAACCTCTTTTGGCACCTTTCCTTACCCTTATTTCCATCTCCTAAACTCCCACCCCTTTTCTCTCCTACTCTCCCTAACCTCTCCAACATTGCATTTATTATCTCAGATGGTAGTGCAAGGGCTGCAAGCTAATTTTAAAGCCTTACCTGACGAGCCATTTCGCGGAGGCAAGCGACACCCTGCGCAAAGTTAGGAAAGACCACGGAGCCGTATTTCTGGCACTCTGGCAAAGGTCTGATCTTGAGAGTCACCTCAGTGATGACACCCAATGTACCTGAAAATGGAACAAAATGCAATGTTAGATAAGCTTGCCAGCACTTACTTTTACCATGAAACAAGGAAAGCAAAAGCAAAAGTGAGGACGTAAAAGCAGAGAAAAACATAAAACGAAAGAAAATGTCACAGCAAAGAAAAACATAAAACTAAAGCTTTAAAACTAAAGGAAAATGTAAAACTAAAGCTTTAAAACTAAAAGAAAACGTAAAACTAAAGGAAACTATCCTTTTCCATTGGTTTTACATTATAATGTAAAACTCAGAGACTAAAGGAAGATGTAAAACGAAAGGAAAACATAAAACCAAAGAAGAATAGAACGAAGTCAATGGCACGACGTCGCAAGTCCCCACACTTCCCACCAAAAGCAGAGTTGAAAGATGGCAAAAAGTTCCACCAGGATTGACCCAATATCAAATCTTGAGTTCAAATTTTTCCCGTGTTTACCACTGCAGCATTGTCAGCTCCCCCCCCCCCCCACCGCCCCACCGCGGCATGAACCGGAGGTCAAATACAACAAAATAAACAAATAAATAAAACTACATATTTCATGTGTCCCCCTAAGTTCATTGCACATACAAAATTTCACTAAAAAAGTTTATAAAATGTGCCTGTAATTATACTTTTTGTTTGATCTTTTCACCTTGCTCCAGAGGGCAGTGCCAAAAAATATATTGTTCTTGCACATTCTTGCCATGTGGTGATCATAACTACCAAGTATGGTGAATTACTGCACAACCGTTTCGGAGATAGCATGATGGGCAGACAGACAGACGGACAGACGGACAGACGGGCAGACAGACAGACAGAGAGACAGACAGACAGACACAGGATTACAATATCCCCCATTTTATTTTTTATCCACATTTTTTGTTTTTTCTGAAGCAGCAATTCTCCACACTGAGTGTCCCCCAGCTTCTGGAGGGCAATACAAACACGGTAGCCAGTCTCAGCCTTCCGCTTCATGAAATCCATAAATACAGCCAACCCAACTGTTGAATCGAGCACTCAAGACCTGTGGTTCTCAGCAGAACTTGTTTAACAGTCAAGACGACAGGGTTAAAATGGAGAAAGTTTCACTCTTACTTGGATTCACCTTCCAATTCAGACTCCTCAATAAAGAGAAACAAAGGCCTGGAAAAAAAATTGAATGTTGCTCCAAAGTCCCCAGAATGTAGATATCTAATCAAGCTGCAATGGTTGTAAAATTTCTCCAGGAATGACACAACCTTTAGATGAATGGTGAAAGCAAATATGGATGTGTCTAGGGGATCCTGGTGTACCCCGATGCTGAAGGGACCACAGTGACAATGGCCTTCCCTTAAAATCAATTATTTGGAGGAGCTTGCCTTAGGAGATTTAATTGAATGTGCTTCCAATGTGTTTTGAACAACAACAAATATATATATATTGTTGTGGTTACCAAATTCGCAAACCACCATTCAGGTCCCTTAGGTGAGATATCTCGGTAAGTATATGTGTAGTTAGGCCCAAACCCGTTGTCTAGTGGGAATAAATGTCATTCATGCGTGCTGCGACTCTTCAGGATAGCCGTTTTTCTTTTACCATCTTTATTTTGGACCAACCGCCATTGTTACCACCACCAACCACAACATCAACCACCCACCGCGGCGCCGCTTCACGTCACACCCCGCAACCGTCGCATCGCCACCGTTCCTGCGCCGCTTGTGGGTACCGGTGTTGGACTCGTGCAGGGCGCGCGCCGAACAGCGTGTACAAAACCACGGATTTTCCACTTCAAAAACGGATCAAAAACGACACACGCCCACTTTTGTTCCATCCAATCGGTGAGCGAGGGGCGATTTGGCCCCGCCTCCAGGGCGTTGGAAGGCGATCGCTATATGCAAATTTATGGATCAAAAAGCATTCACGCCCACTTTTTCTCGGGCCAATGGGGAGCGAGGTGAAAGGTCGAAGGGAGGGGGTCAAAGATGAGAGAGCGAAGCCACGGGGCTTATATAAGCGACCGCGTTCGTCAGTCAAGTGGATGGAGAGTTAAGACTTCGCGGGCGGTGGAGTTGGGAAGAAGAAGCAAGAAGGAGTTGGTCGTCGTCGTGTGCGTTGGAGTCGGAGCGGAGGGGACGGAGCTGTGGAGAGGCGGCGAGGGCAGACGAGGGGTGCTCGCGTCGTGCAGGGAGCTGCACACCAGGGAGGCCGACGGCGCGACCTGGCCGAGGTGGAGACGCTCGTCGCGGGACTCGAGGCAGAGTGGAAATCCTCTATACCCCGAGCATCAGCAACCCCCTCCTGTTTCCCCCCCGCGCTGAGATAGTGCGACCAAGGGGGCCCCTTTCCCACCCCCTACCAGACACTGCCCGCGAGGCCCGCGGAGTTGAGGCACCATCGCCGCTCCGCGTCTCATCACCAGACGGGTAGGCCCGACCCGGTCTCGGCCTCAGGCCCGCCTCATCCTTGAGGGTTCTCTTTTCTTTTCCTTTGCTTTGAGTGTGTGTGTTGTCGGCGCCGTCTGTGAAGTAAAATTGTATAAGTGTTGCCGTGTGCTCGCGTAATCGGTATTAGATCTGCATTGTCGCATTTGCTTTTTGTGTAAAAATTGCATTGTGTTTCTTTTCTTTCTATGTGCTTTTGGTGGAATTGCATTGTGTTTCTCTTCTTTTCTATGTGCTTTTGGTGGAATTGAATATGTGTGCTTTCCGTTCATCGCGAATAAATGTGCTTTGTGTTGAACTGTTTCCCGCTTCGCTTCGTCATTTCCTTCATTGAATCCTCATCTTGCTTCACGTAAAGGGTTGGTAGTGGGCTGAATACGCCCGATAATTAATCGAACCGTCGAGGTCGACGAATAACACCGCTCGGTTATCCCGATAGTATGGAACGGGTCGCTTAAGTGGCCCGTGTCCGAAGTCGACCTGCGGCGAGGTGCGACCGCCCGGTCTACCCTCCGTGTGGGTACTTAGGTAGGTCGAATTTGGCGAGCAACCCTATCCCACGCGGGGGCTGATTGGCTCGATCGCGGTGAGACCGAAAGGTCCACCCGTGACTGGTTCCCAGCGTTAGTCCGAGAGGGTCACGACTGGATTGTCCGTCCGGTGGGCGACGTGCCGCGATTCGAGTTACGTGGCCGTCAGCACGCCGGCGGGCGCGAATCCGTAACAATATATATATATATATATATATATATATATATATATATATATATATATATATATATATATATACTTCATGAACAGCATTCCAAGAACCTTGAAAGCAGTGCCTGAGGAGAGACGTCCTTCAGCTAAACTGAGTAGACCGTACGGTACAGAAAGTTAGTTTTGGTGAGCTACTTTCTGAGTGACTATAAATGTTCAAACCTCCAAGCTCAAAACCACCAACCATTCCCTGCAGCTGAGCCAAGCTTTGCATCTGTAAAAGGCAGAAACTACTGTATCTTGTCTGAGGAGGATGAATCAAGGCATGGCAGGGATTGTGGAGAGATCATTATGACATCATACCGGCGGTTCGGCTCACAGAGGATCCTCAGTCTCCTATATTTCAATGGCAAGCACTTCCCATGTAAGGCATGTGGGCCTGTCAATCTTCCATGCCCGATAAGCTTCAAGGTGGTCTTTTGACCAAAATGGTTGGTCCTTAATTTGATCTAGGTGGGCTGACGTGTTCATGCAAAAGTTCCAACCAGAAATAATCCATGAAATCAGCATAGCTCTGTTTTAACAACAGGGAGACCTGAACATCCCAAATATCCTTTAGGGGGATGGTCACAGAAGCATATGAAGCAGAAAATGGAGCTTTTGGGCAGACTCATTGCTGGGTGATCATTAATAGCACTGAGGGGCAAACACAACTAAACAATCAACTATGGCTGAAGTAATTTAATTGGCTGAGCACATAAAAGCAACCCAGAATGGAATTCACAACAAAATTAGTGACTTGGTGATATGCATTCTCCAGAGCTACCACAAAGACTGATTTCGGCAGCTGGGAGGAAACATCAGGGTCGGTAACAACATTCGAGAGAACGTTATCGGGGTGGGCTTGTGCATGAATGTGGACAGGCTACGAGTGTTGGCGTGGAAGAGTCGTGAGCGCAGGCATGGGCACGGTTGCAGATGTGCCATAGGCACCAGCCCAGATGTGGGAATGGAAGCATCGCTAGAGGCTGGCTGAAACGCGAGTGTGGACACATCGCAAGTGTTGGCCTGGCCGTAAACAGGTTGGACAGTCAGGGGTGTGGATGAAGATGCACACGAGTAGGATATATGCATGAGTGGATCAGACACTGGGCCTGGTGGATGTTCTTCCACTATGTCAATCAAGAATTGACCAGGCACTGGAGGGTTGGCAATTCAATGGACTGCAAACAGCCTCAAGAGTGATGTAGGCCATGCAACAAGCTGTGAAATACCAAGTGCTCGTGAAACAAGGCACATAGCACAATGTTGGTGAGAGAAAATGAACTCTATGTTTAATCATCTTACCCAAAGCTGTGCTTAAAAAACATCCCCACTGTGAAGAACCAATGGAAAAGATTTTGTAAAAAATATTCATCATTTAAACATAAAATCAGAAGACCATTAAAAAAACATTGGTCAAAAATGCGACCTCCTCTCCCCCCTCCCCCGACCCCACCCCCACCCCTACAAGCAAAGGGGAGTAATGGACCCATAAACCCTGCCATCTACCATCAATTAATACAGCTCGGCTGAGTGAAACACAGATTGCAACAAGTCAACTGGGTTACCACTTTGTTTCACAACCCAAATAATTATGATGGTGGATAGTGGAGAACTGAGACAATTGCAGGAAGATTTGGGTGAAGTGTCACTGAATTTTGGCTTGGAATAGAGTCCAACAATATCTATACAAGCCTCCGAGGACCTCTGAAGGAGAATATGACCATAATTACATTGAAAATGATGAACAATCGAGTCAATCGGAGCCTAAATAAACAAATTAAATCCATTCCACTCAGTCTTTATCATTACAAGTACATCAATGTAATGCTGACAATAAAACAAAACAAGAAGTGCCTTCAGAAAGTATTCACACCCCTCAACTTTTGTCACCGCTTGTTGATACAGCCTGAATTTAAAATGGATTAAATTTAAATTTTTTGTCACCGATCCACACAAAATACCCCATAACGATAAAATGAAAACATGTTTTTAGAATTTTTTTACAAATCAATTAAAAATGAAAAGGTGAAATGTCTTGCGTCAATAAGTATTCAACCCCTTTGCTGCGACACTCCAAATTAAGCTGAGGTGCATCCAATTTACTTTGATCATCCTTCAGGTGTCTCTGCAACTTGATGAGAGGCCACCTGTGGCCAATTCAATTCATTGAACATGATTTAGAAAGAAACACACCTTTCTATGTAAGGTCCTACAGTTGAGAGTGCATGTCAAGTAGAAACTCCACCATGAAATCCAAGGAACTGCCAATATAACTCCGAGATAGAATTGTGAGGAGGCATCGATCTGGAGAAGGGTATAAAACAATTTCTAATGTTGAAAGTCCCCAAGAGCATAGTGAGCTCCATCAATAGGAAATGGAAAGAATATGGAACCACCGAGGCTCTTCCTACAGCTGGCCATCTGACGAAACTGAGCAAGATAGACCTTGGTCGGAGAGGTGACCAATAGCCCAATGACCACTCTGACAGAACCACAGAGTTCCTTGGCTGAGATGGGAGAACCTGCCGGAAGGACGACAGTCTCTGCAGCAGCAGTTCACAAATCTAGGCGTTATAGGCGAGTGGCCAGATGGATGCTCCTGCTGATAAAAAGGCACTTGACAACACGCCTTGAGTTTCCAAAAAGGCATGTGAAAGTCTGACAGCATGAGGCCAAAAATTCTGTGGTCTGATGAGATGAAAAATGAACTACTTGGCCTGAATGCAAAGCGCTATGTCTGGCGGAAACAGAGCACATCTCATCACCCATGTAACACCATCTCTACTGTGAATAATGGTGGCGGCAGCATCATGCTATGGGAATGTTTTTCAGTGGCAGGGACTGGGAGAGTTGTAAGGATAGAGGGAACAATGAATGGAGCCAAATACAGGCAAAACCTTGTGGAGAACCTGCTTCGGAGTGCAAAAGACCTGAGACTGCAGCGAAGATTAACATTCCAACAGGACAATGACCCCAAGCATACAGCCAAAGTAACACTGGCATGACATCAGACCAAGAATGTGAAAGTCATTGAGTGGCCCAGTCAAAGCCCAAACTCGAATCCCATTGAGAATCTGTGGAAAGACTTGAAGATTGCTGTTCATTGACACTCCCCATTCAACTTGACAGAGCTTGAGCAAATCTGCAAGAAAGAATGGGCAAAAATCCCCAAATCCAGATGTATAAAGCTGAAACAGACATACCCAAGAAGACTCAAAGCTGTAATCTTTGCCAAAGGCGCTTCAACATAGTATTGACTCGGGGGGCGGGGGGGGGGGGTGGGGTTGAATACTTATTGATGTAAGACATTTCACCTTTTCATTTTCAATTAATTTAAAAGAATTTCGAAAAACATGTTTTCACTTTGTCATTATGGGGTATCTTGTGTAGATCGGTGGCAAAATTTTTTGAACTTAATCCATTTTAAATTCAGGCTGTAACACAACAAAATGTGACAAAAGTCAATGGTTAAGGAGTGTTAATACTTTCTGAAGGCACTGTAAACAGTTTAAGTTAAAGTCTGAGTTTCAGTTATTAATATCTGAGGGACTACGAACAATTATTTGATAGTTATTCCTAAAAATTTGGTGATCAGATCCATTCCGTTTATAGTTCTGGCTCTCCTTCTCCCCTACCCTCATATTCCTTGAATAAATCATTCTAAATACAAGAAGCATTTTCCTGCATTTCACTTCCCGCATGTGAGAAAGACCAGCAGTTCAGCCAAATATCAAATTGTAACAGAGGCTTCCACTATTAAAGTGTGGATGGG
>NC_140962.1:77066524-77161524 GCF_056783735.1 Eptatretus burgeri | reverse complement strand
CTTGTGTGCAATGTATCCCGTTCGTCGTGTCCTATTTCCCTTTTAAAGAGCCATCTTGCATCGTGGAATGAGTAGTGGGTTTGGAACGCCCGGTAAAGATAATCGGATCCGTCGAGGTCGGCGATAACACCGCTCGGTTATCGCCTTAGAACGGAACGGACCGCTTAAGCGGTTCGTGTCCCTGGCCGACCTGCGGCGCGGTGCAGCCCCTCGGTAGGTTATCCACGCGAGTACTTCGGTATATTGACATTCGGCGATTCACCCGATCTCGCGCGGGTCGAATGCGGACTGGGCTGTGGGGAGGTTAAACCCCCACCTGTGACTGGTTCCTGGCGGTAGTTGCAGGAGGGTCACGACTGAATTGTCTGTCCCGTGGGTGACGCGGCTGCCATTAGAGGAACGCGGCCAATCGCACGCTGGCGGGCGCGAATTCGTAACAATATACATGTACAGTATATATATATATATATATATATATATATATATATATATATATATATATATATATATGTATATATGTATATATGTATGTATATATGTATATATGTATATATGTATATATATGTATATATATATATGTATATATAGATATGTATATATATATATATATATATATATATATATATATATATATATATATATATATATGTATATATATATATATATATATATATATATATATATATATATATATATGTATGTATATATATATATATATATATATATATATATATATATATATATATATATATATATATATATATATATATATATATATATATATATATATATATATATATATATATATATATATATACACACACACAAGTAGAGGATAAATGGGGCTTCTAAGGCATACATGCAAATGAATGGGAAAAAGGGGGAAAACTGTCTGAATTAACCCTGGAAAAACCCTTAACAGGAGACTCATTCCTCCACCCCCCCACCCCACCCATACAAATGAATTGGGAAGCTCTCTGACTCAAGGCTCATAAGGTTGAAACAGGAGAATGATTTTCTCCCCCTCCCATACAAGTTCATGTTAAATTGAGACCGTCTCAAGGCCCATAAAACCCAAAATAGGAGAATGATTCCCCACCCCCGCCCCTTCCTCAAAGTCCCTGTCGTATCCATCGTGTTAACCTTGTGTTCCCCACTCCATCCGTTTCCCTTCCACAGATCTCCTCATGTCTCTGTTCCACACTGTTTTTTCCCTTCCTTCCCTCCCCCTACGAATTACCTTCGGAGCGCAGGTACGTCATTACGTCAGCACGTCGTGCAGGTCACAGCGCATGTTTTTTTTCCGCCTCACTCGGATTGAAGGATCTACCGCCTCGGCAGGTTGTGGTCTTTAATTGGGATTCGCTAGATATCCGTTATTGTCAGGTTTTTGGGATTCACTAGATATCTGTTATTGTCGGGTTTTCCGTGTGTGTGTGTGTGTGTGTGTGTGTGTGTGTGTGTGTGTGTGTGTGTGTGTGTGTGTGTGTGTGTGTGTGTGTGTGTGTGTGTGTGTGTGTGTGTGTGTGTCTGCAACGCGAGGCTCCACAGCACAAACCATTAAACCGATTTTGATGAAACTTGGCGAACAAGTGCCATATGGGCTGGGAGTATGCGCGTTTGAGTTTCGTTGCTAAGTTACCACCGGTTGCTATGCAGCGGCCGAAAAACCGCGTTTTAAGAACCCAAATGGTAACTGACGTAGCGCTGTTTCTATGATAGGTAGAGCGACCGGACAAACTCCTGCCTATTCCTTGCATCCCCATCTAGTTATCGCGACAGCATAACGTTTCTCTATCTCTCATAGTTTCCGAATGGCAGCCCTCCGAATGCGGAAAGGTGGTGAACCAGGGAATATGTTAAGTGATTCGATCGATATCCGTGATAAATGAATATCATCAAGGCGAAACGGTTAGATGTAAACGAAAGCGTCTTGGCATGGTGATAGAACATGGTTGGAAGAACATTTTTTGTCATTTACACTTTCCTCCATTTCCACTCTGAGGAGTGCCAGTTGGCAAAATACGCAATAGGAAAAATCTTGCCAGGCAGAGGAACAATTGTATGTGAACCAATACGTCTTGGCAATGAATCTTCGTCGGTGGATCGGTCAGAATGAAAAGCATCGTATCCAGCGCTTCGATCCTAGCGGATCCCTCGTCGCCTCCCGGCTTGTCTTATAATTATCTGATTTTGAATTACAAGAAAAGAATAAAGAGATGTAAAGGAGAGTGGGGGGGGGGGTAGGTGGGCTCTCCCAACGACCCATCACCCCCTCATCCCACCCCTCTCCCCTCCCCGTGTGAGTGTGGGGAAGGGTGGGGGGTGGGATGAGGGGGTGGTGGGTCAAAGGTGCGGGCACATAGAGAGGGATGAGGTGGGTGGTGGGGTTTGTGGTTTGTGTGGGCGGGGCTTGTGTGGGCGGGGCTTGTGTGGGCAGGTTTGTATGGGCGTGGTTTGTGTGGGTGGGGTTTTTGTGGGTGGAGCTTCTGTTGGTGAGGTTTGTGTAGGCGGGATTTGTGTGGGTGGGGTTTATGTTGGCGGGGTTTTTGTGGGTGGAGCTTCTGTTGGTGGGGATTCTGTGGGTGGGTTCATGTGTGTGGGGCTTCTGTAGGCAGGGTTTCTGTTGGTGGGGTTTGTGTGGGAGGGGCTTATGTTGGTGGAGCTTTTCCTTCATTATAGGTACTGTAAAATGTAATGCTGTTATTTTTTAGAAAATTCATAAATGTCTTGCTATAGAACTCTCTACCCTCATCAGTCCACAATTTTTTCGGTTTTCTCTTACTTTTATTAAATATCTGTTGAAAGGCTAACATAAGAGTTGGTGAGGCTTCTGTGTGTGGAGCTTCTGTGGGTGGGGCTTATGTGGATGGAGCTTGTGTGGATGGGTGGATGGAGTTTGTGTTGATGGGTGGATGGGTGGATGTGTGGGTGGATCTTGTGTGTGTGGAGCTTGTGTGGTGTGAGGTTTGTGTGTGTGGAGCTTGTGTGGGGTGGGGTATATGTGGATGGGAGGGGCTTGTGTGGGAGGGGCTTGTGTGGGCGGAGTCAAAAAAAGGGCGGAGTTAAAAAGGGGCAGAGTCAAAAAAAAAATTCAATTTATCTTTGTCTTTTGTAATTCCTGTGAATAAAATGAACATAAAATCTCTTCCCCCTTTAAATCATATACCTTATAAGTCCAAGGAACTGTATCTATAACATCAACAATTTTAAAAACCTCATTTGTCTATAGTTTAGTATAACCTTTTTCAAAATGAGATTTTCACCTCTCTATTCTTACTATATCACCAACTTTGAACTTAGGCTTTCTGACATTAATCTCTTTTTCATATTCTAATTTTGCAAATGTCTCTGATGGTTTAGTATTCCTTGAGGTGTATCATTATACTTATCTACAATATCCTGAATAAAATATGACCATTGTTGAGAACCGATTTGGGTGAATATTTTTTATAGTCTCTCTTTTAAAGTGCGATTGAAGCGCTCAATAACAATGGCTTTTCCTTCATTAAAGTTACTGTATCATGTAATGCTGTTATTTTTTTAGAAAATTCATAAATGTCTTGTTATATAACTCTCGACCCTCATCGGTCCACAATTTTTTAGGTTTTCTCTTACTTTTATTAAATATCTGTTGAAAGTCGAACATAAGAGTATTACCTGTTTCGTTTTTTAAAGGGACAACCCACGCATATCTACTCCTCAAATCAATAACGGTTAAAGCATACTTGTACCCCTTTTCATTATTGAGTTCAATCAAATCAGCGGACCAGATATAATCAACTTCCTTGGAATAAACCTTCCTTCTATGAAACTTTGTGAATAATGGTTTATGTAATTCATCAGCTAATTGTTCTTCAGTCTTAATGACATCATGAGAGCCTATAAGTTTTTTGAATTTCCAAGCCCAAGTTTCAATTTAGTCCTGATCATCTTCTTCACGATGAACCTATCAACTTTTTCTGTCAAGGTTGGATTTTGTATCAAAGACAAATTATACAACACTTCTCTATCGGCGTTATGCTTTTCTTCCAACGTTGTGGTATTCCTATAATCAATATCGTGCCTCATGCACACTTCATCAACCCTATTGATGGGTTCCACTCCATGGTTTAGGATTGTCTGCCTCATCTAATATTTTATACAGGTTTGTTCCTGGACCACAGAAAGAATACCCTGGTAGATGTAATTCCCCTGGTATTCCAGTAGTTGTAAATTTACTTCCTGATAAAAACTTTTGTATATCTCCTCCGTGTTTGTGTTTGGAGATAAATTTAGTCTCTTTTGAACCACACACTGAACTTGTACCTTTTTGTATAACCCTATTATTTTTACTTTTAAAATACGAGATATTTTTAGTATTCGTTTTCTTTTTACATTTGAGACAAGAACTCCTTTATTTATGAGAAAAATTCCTACAGTGTGAAAACCTTTTTAGTTTCCAACATGCACATTTGAATATTAATTTTTAAAACATAAAAATCTGCAGAAATGCTTTCACTCTGCTCCATTTATTGAAGAAAAAAAAATGAAAAACTTTAAAGTCAATCACACCAACATCATCAATAATATAATGTTTATCTCCACTTTCTCGTTTATATCTTCTCCCTGAAAACGATGTTAATAGTCTTGTCGAAAATATTGCTAATAGTCTTGTCAATTCTTTGTTTTCCTCCTCGGTACGTTGAGATTTATTTATTTACTGTAATACCTCCAATCTTTTTTTTAATCTCACTGGTTTCCATATTTTTATATTTATTTATTCTCTCTCTTTCCTCCCTCTCCTTCTCCTCCTTCTCTCTCTCTTCTCTCTTTGCTCCTTCTCTCTCTTCTCTCTTTCCTCCTTCTCTCTCTTCTCTCTTTCCTCCTTCTCTCTCGTCTCTCTTTCCCCCTTCTCTCTCTTCTCTCTTTCGTCCTTCTTTCTCTTCTCCCTTTCCTCCTCTCGCTTCTCTTTTTCCTCCTTTGTCTCAGTTTCTTCAACTCCTTCCACGTCCCTTACACCCCATAGAATATCATACATATTGTTACGGTTCTGGGGTGGGGGGCTTCGGATGAGCACGTCAATCACTGTCCGTAACCAGTTTGGGTTTTCGCACCCTCCACTCGACAGCCAAATGTTACAGATTCGGCGCCACCCTAACCACCGCCGTCTCCGGGGATATAACGTGGGCTGGTTCGGCACAATTCTTGGGTTACGCGTCTCGAATCACGATACCAAAATACACCTGTACCTTGCCAGCTGGGGGAATAGACCCCGGTTATAGACTGGTTTTGTCAGAGACCGAGCGGAATCTACCAGTCTGTAACCATTTTGGTTTGTATATCCAAATTGAGTGGATCGTTCCTCAAAGCGGCAACTTCATACGAATCAGCCAGATTTATTGGGGAAATCGGGGAACACGACACAAGCAAAGCCTTCACGACCATGTTATAATTAATCTATAACCCGTTCTTAACGAGGGAGCTACGGATTATGGATTTCGAAGGGGACCCTAACGAGATAAACTTTAAACGACATGCAAACAAGACAGGAACAGCATGCAGACAAGACAGAGAGTACTTGGTGATGTTTCATGGAGGAGAGGAAAGTGTCAAAGGCACGAATGTGGCTCATGACAAGCCGATATCCACGGATTTGAGCCCCAAGCTCAAGCACGCCGCGTGGCAAGATGGCGGCGCCGTACTCTTTTTCTCGCACCGCCCACGCACACAGCCTCCGGGGGTTCTGACCCCGCGTAAGGTCGACGGCACAAGACCGTCAGATCGATGGTGGGTTTCAGCTGGTTTCGCACAAGGTCCAGTATACAAGTCCAGGCCTGGCCTGTTCACCAGACCAGGCCAAATTGAGACGTTAGGCTCCAGCAGGCGGATCGACAAACATGTTGAGGACCTTCTCCTGAAAGTCGATCGCCGACTCGACGTGCAGGCAGCCTCTAGTCGTTTCTCCTGCCTCCTTCATGAAGCAGATCGCAGACAGACACAGCCGTCCCCTACACAGCAGATCACGACCCCCACCAGTCGTTTCTCATCCAGCCGAGGGCAGACTCAGCACATTCAGGTGCAGTTTTCTCTCCCGGCCGATTCATCACTGCCTTTCCTTTTCTCGCTCGCCTCGAAGCCCACTGCAGTGTTACTTCTTCAGTGTCACTTCTCCTTTTCGGCCCTCGCTCGCCTCAAAGCTGACTGCTGACTCACACACAGCCAGCCCTATTCAGCCGATCGCGCCACATCGGCGCTCAGTTTCACCACCGTCTTCACGGTGCTCCTGCAGTCAGTCTTTTTCCTTCACTCGCTCCTCCCCCTCTCAGCGTGCTGGGCGGAGTCTATTGTCTGGAGAGAGGAAGGAAGAAGAGGAAGCTCTCGGTCCACCACCAATGTACCAACGATGAACAACCTCTTACACCTCCCAACACACATGTTGCACCCATTTACCGAACAACCTGGCAAAACATGCATTTAATGGGGGATCTGGGCTAATCCTATATTTCGTAACACACAAAGGGCCATTTCTGCAACAACATATTCATCAGATTTCTTGTTATTCCTGTATCAAAATTTTTTTTTTTTTACAACAGGAAACCAATAAAATTTGTTCTGAATTTCTAAGAGCCCTGCATTTTCTTAACATAATAATTTTTTCATTATTTAACATTTTAATTCAACCCAAAGTTGTTGGTTTAGTAACATCAGTATAAAACCAATCTTTTATTGAAAATACCTCATTCTTATGTTGTAGAACATATTTATTAAAATACCGAATACCCTTTTCTTCAAGGTATGCTTGGACACAGAAATGATAATTTTCTTGAAGCCTTCTTGCTGTCATTTATGTTTTCGAAATATATGACAGATTAATATAATGACACGAAACACCTTCCCGTCTTCCCAAAGTTAAATCATTTTGTATTTCCTTACTTATTATATATAATCCTGTTCTATGTGTTTTCATGATATAAACTGGGCAAAACCATTATTATATTTACCCTTATTAAATTATTTTATTTGTTGTTTTCTAATCGTGCTTCCACAAAACTCATTCTCAGCACCAAGTGGATAATATTCTTCCTTACAAGACTGATTTAATTGTTCCAGGTATTCTAGATCAATTTAAAATGACTAATTATACCCTAAATCATTCATATCATACCCCCATTGTTCTATTCTCATACAAACGATACGCCCTGCTTTATAAAAATTTCTATGAATTGGAACTGCGAATTCTGTATGACCTGGAGATAAAATCAACACTTCTGTATCTTTGGAATACACAGCTGTTTTAATTAAGGATATATATTGTGATAAATCACTTAATCTCACCAAGTCATTCTCGTCAATCGGGCTTGGATCATTTATTAATTTATAAGGAAATTTTCATCGTAATATTTTTTGTTATACTATATTTCTGTCCTTCAGCCTGTGCATAATAATTTGATAAATCAATATCCAGTTCTTGGGATACACCAAAGATAGAACCATCTTTACCAACATGTCATTTATATTAGATTAAAAATAATGTCATTAAAAATTTTATTTTTGTTGAGTTGAAATAACACATATAGACATAATTGACCACAACACTTGGAATTTAATTGTTGGACTTGAAATGTTTGATAAACACCATTCTGTAAGAATTTTATGACTTCAACAGGTGGTGGAAGACCAAAACTATCAAAATAATATTTGTCTTGACTATTAAAAATAAAAACCCAATGAGAACCGTTCCCATTATTATCTTCTAAGTTCACAATAATATTGTTTGTATGTTTAGACATGTTTGTTAATTCATCTCTCATACAAATAACCACATTATGAATTTTTTATTTCTTACAATATTTGACAAGTTATAAATTTGATGTTGTATTCTTTCCAAACTCTTAAAACAACTCATCAATGCTCATTTATTTATTAGAAAGATATAATTCATTACCCCTTTTAGTTAATTTTACACCTGCTTGTGCGATAGAAGAAAGCATATCTCCAACTAAAAATCTCACTTTTACAGGCAGACTTTCAAGTTTTTCAGCAAAATCTACAATGACACCATTTCCACTAATTTGTTTCTACAACTCTTTGTTATGTCTTTCCAATGTTTTTTGAGCCCGGAGTTGAGCCTTCCTTTCATTGGAAACTTTCACCGCTGCTGAAATACCACCCGTCAATGCTCCAGCCACACCAAAACCAGCAAATAAAGGTATTAGAAATGGGAGCAATCCTCCACTCATCTCTCTTATTGAATATTTTTTAAACATTTTAATTTTAAGTGAGCCAGTATCGTTGAAGATTTTCACCTGTTCTCTTGTGAGCAAAACATCAATTCTTACTGCTCCTTTTCTCTGAATTGTATTAACATTAATCATACAAGGCTTTTGATTTTGAACACAAGGTGATAGTTTATGAAGATTGATTTTATTAACATATACCCCAGTTGGTACTTGACCACTCATTTATTTAACAAAAAAATTCTGTGAGACTAATCATAACACCATTATCTGTATTAATCTGTAACTAGCCAAAACCTCGACACAGACAGATTCCGTTCCATGAGCCCAATATGACAACCAGTGGCTGCTCTTGTAAGAGCCGGATCCCAGTCGATGTACTCCATGGCCTTACCTAATGAGGCCTACAAAATGTCCTTGTACACGACATTTTTGGTGTACACGACTCCTTGTGAATAAGTCCCCTGATTTGTGCACATGTCTACTTTGACGTACAAACACCGTGTCAAAACTTCTCAGGTCACAGTACTGAGAAAAACGTGACGCGACCGCTAGGAGGAACACAAAATTGGTCCTTCAGTATTAATATATAGATAGATACATTGTTTCTTGTTTCATTTTTTGTGTCAAATTCATCTTCTGAGGTAGTCAGCATGTGCAGAAGAGGATTTTACATTGCAGACGCTATTTTCGAGGAGTGGAATTACACCTCTCAGCGGTGACGGTCTGTCGATGACAGACGTAATGACGTCAGCGAATGACCGATGATGTCATGACGTCTTTACGCCTCGCAGCGGTGACGTCACACGTCGCCATGTAAACGAATGTAAAACGAAAAGTGTTTATTCTGCTTCAGAGTTGAAGTTTGAATATTGCCACTATGTGCGATGCACTGTTACAGTTATGAAGTTTCTTTCAGTCCAGGTCACAGTACCGAGAAAAACGTGACGCGACCGCTCGGAGGAGCACAAAATGGTCCTTCAGTATTAATATATAGATTCTGTTTCTTCCAAAAGCAAACAAGATGCATCAACTTCTTCACTCTCTCCTCTTTCAATGTATAGGGAAGTATCCACTCGATTGGACTTTATAGTTTCCTTTTGAGCGCTCAGGTCAAACGCATCGATTGTATGCAAGCTTTTAAATGCTGTCATATCCAAAATAGGTTCTTTATTTCCATTACTTTCACACACATTTTGGTAAGACTTGTATGCTTCAGCATAATCATTTTTTTCCCAATTAATTTCCAATCAATCTCGGATAAAATGTTCCATCTGGAGTAACACGAAGTTGTTTCACCTTAGCATTATCACTCAATGCATTATTCTTATCAGTAGCAGTATCAACATCTGGTTTTAAAAAAATGATCCACAGATACCGTGGCTTTCCTTCCAGAACACCAAAATTTCACGTGTAAGAGGTTTGGTTCAGTTTAACGTGTTGACATCTTCTTTTAAGGTATGACACATTGAGTGGTTTCTTTGAGTTAAGTCTTCTATTCAACATCTCTTCTGTTTTAAGATTAGGAGTATATTCACTAATATACCAACTCATTTCATCAATTACAAATTTATTTGTGATCACCAAAAGCATAACCAAACCCAAAAAGTAATCTATTTTCATTATCATTCCTCTGTAGTTGAAATCTAATTTTAAGACCATACAGAACTTTATCATGATCACAAAATCCAAATATATCTTTAAGAGGAACTGCCACAGCAAAACTATTACCCGCTTTCGTATCATCATTATACATTCCTTTCCTTTGAGTATATCCATGGTCTGTGTTTGTTTCCGTTGACATATCAGGAATAAAACCTTCGACAGCCCCCTTTCCATCACCGAATGAATAGTGTAAATTTCATAATTTCAGATACAGCAGAGACATAATCAACCGCTTCAACTTCTTGTGTTCCAATGTACAAACCAACACTATCAAACATTTTCCAGAAGAAATCATTTACGAGTGTAGCGTTTGTGTTATTCCCAGCCTTAGAGAATGTAAATTTACACAACAAGAAACTTTCAGATAGATGAAAATAAGTTTGTTGATTAATTATTTATTTCAAAACTTTTTGTTCCATTTGCATTCCAGTCTGTTCCAGTTACTGCATTTACCTTGAAGTAATCTTCTTTTTTAGTGGAGTTTGAGATGACAATGGTATCATCCAAATCATAGATACTATCAATTGCTTCCATACTTGTATTTATTTCGGGAAAAAAATATGTTAAAACTTTTGGAATCCTGACCCAAGTATTTCAATTATTTCCTGTCGTTCTTGGAGAGACAACTGAGTTTTGCCTTTCTTAATTTCTTTTATTGCTTGTAATTTATGAGATTCCTTTTGGGCATCTTTTATACTCTTTACAGAACCCGCTACATTTCCTACGGCAGAAGCAGTTGAACCAATTTGGTCTTTATGTTTAAGAATTGTTGAACCTATACCCATTAGAGTATCAATTATCCCATCTCCTCTAAATTGATGTCCAACACCCCCTGGTTTCTTAGGTTTATAGTGTCCTCCACCAAGATACATACCATCACCCTTGGAGTATGGGGAAAAGAACATCCCATCCCCTGTAATTATTTTATATTTTCCCAACTCGTGTTTCCTCACAATAACCATCATATTTATTTATTGGAAAACTTCACGTAGGTGAATTCTGATGGATACAATTTCTCCATTAAAAGAATCATGTGATTATCTTGGTCGGTTATCCTAAAACTTACTCTGTATATGGTTTTTCCTGACACAGGTAGATAAACCAGATTTTTGTCCCATATTGAATTTATAACCAATTGGGGTTGAGTATGCGCTGAATGAAAATATTGTATTTGTTCTTATTCCATCATTATAAGCACCATCAATCAAATCACAGTGAATTAATACCGAATTTATTCCTGAGGATATTTGAATGACATTATCACTAGAAAACGTCCCATTAGTTTCAATCTTTTTGAGGAGAAACCCAATAACTCTCTAAATGAATTATCAATTGTGAAATCAACCTTGCAGTTATTTTTCAGTTTAATCGTTGATTTTGAAGTATGTTTTTGAATATCTATAACAATATTTTTTGGTTCATCACCCTGTTCTTTCATAAGACAAACAATTTCGGAAGATATTTGAGAAATCTCATATTCTCCGGGTGAAACTGTTATCGTTTTGTATCCACTTCCCGGATTATAACTAAACTTGTTATTTTTGTCGGTTATATTAAATAAGGTATTATAAGTTTTCATGGACAATAAAGACGCCTCATATTCTTTTGTTGTGTCAAGTTGTAGTGGGTATTATTGGGGCAGATAACAGCAATTTTTGAGAGGAATCGTGCAAATGATGATACAAGCATCAAATTTGGCACATTTGTTCTCCAGGGTATTCTAATCAAATCTGCCTGATTGGCCATTTGAAAATCCAAGATGGCTGCCATTTTTCAAGATGGCCGCCAAGTTAGCCTCCCGAAGTTGACCGTTTGCTTAGAAGTATTTGTAGTTGTCCGATTTGCATGATCTAGGTGTGGATTCCTATGTCTTCAAGCCTGCTGGAGTGGATTTTTCTGTTTTTAAAGCCCCCGGACACAAACTTTTTCTGAATATTCATTGTTTTGAAGAGCATTCACAATACAATCAGGGGGTTGATTAATCTCTTACAGTTGTTGAAATAATCCTTCATCATCATATTCTAATTCTCCTATATGCTCTAAGTCTTTCTCCGTCATTTGACTGAAATCTTTTAACATTTGAAGTTTTTTCGGAGTATATTCTATTGTGGGAACTGTGGAAACATCTATAATTTTTCTTGGGAAGTTTTTAAAAGTGGTTTAAAATTTTTCTCTTGCTTTCTTTCAAATGCTTCTTCACCCGTTAGTTTCTGTCTGCGTTTCTTCTTTATGTCTTCCTTTTGTTTAACAACTTTTGAAACCAACTCTTGATGTTCCATAAATGTTCTTGCTCTTTCTTTCGCATCAATTTATTTATTGGAAAATATCATTTAATGAATTGCAAAGATCAACAGGGAAATTTTCCTTTTCTTCATCATTAAAGTAGATGTGTTCAAATAAATCCTTTTATTTAAATATTTCAATAATTTATTTATTAACATTAATGCGAGTTGTAATTTCTTCTTCACCAATACTTGTATCTCTGCTTTTCATACGTTTGCGTTGAGTTTCTTCATCAACATCAAAACCGAATGATAAAATCTTAACCCCGCTCAGATGTTTAATAATTTGTCTCATTCCTTCTGGATTAGTTTCTCATATCCCAAGACCACCAGATCTTAGTTTCTTTAACTCACTCTTACAATGTGCATATTTTGTTGTACCAAGAGAAACCTCCTAAAATATTTGACCTTCATTCCTCAATCGCATATGTTCCTCTACTGAAACATAGTAATAATCTTTACCTTCTACTTCTCCAGGTCTTATTGCTCTAGTTGTTGTTGATACAATGCGTATCACGGGGTGTTTTTTCAGTAAATTTACAATATTCTCATTTGTATGATACAAGAACCTTGATTTATGAAAGTTTTTTCCAGAAGCAGATTTACCCACAAGATTTATAATAATACCTGTCATTTATAGATGTAAATGTTTATAAAATAAAAAATATATCCCTTAATATCTCATCTTGTTGCGCAACAATATATTTATATTTTTCAGTCGTGTGCTTCATGTAATCCCCAAATTCCTTTTTACTGCATAATGTAGAACAATTGTCTCTCCAAAAATTGTTTATATATATTGAATTTAACTTGAATAAAATAAAAGTATTAGCATTTGTTTCTTATGGAACGACGAGGGAGTTGAAAGTATGATTGATTAAGATAAACACAATTACAAGAAGAATGTCTCCCTCTTGTGTAGTAGCTGTCCATTACCGCTTGGTTTCTCTCATTAACACAATCATCAAAGATAACGAGGTGCTTTTTTGATTTATCGAGATCTTGGGGAGAAGGTATATCATCCGTATTATCACTAAGAATACAAGGTATCGGTTTGATTTCTTTTTATATCTCTGTGTATCACAAAATAGTTGTATTTTATCTTCAATGTTGCAATCATTTAGTTTGTTTTGAAGTTCAAATAAGCCAATTATATCTTCTTTTTGAAGACCAGCATTAAAACCTTGAAAGAGTAGTTGATACTCAGGTTGAAAACTCGACTTTGTGAAAATTATTAAATTATCATGATCTAAAAAGTTGGGAGTAAGGAGCATCTTTAAAAGTAAGCAGGTTTTTCCACATCCGCTTGAACCAACTATGAGACATCTTAATGAATTTGGAAGATTTTTATGATTGTTTAATTTTATCGTATTTTCCCAAATGGGTAAAAAATCATTCATTTATATATTTGGAAAACAGGTTATTTAATTAATTATTGGCTTTTTCGAAACTATATTTTATTCTAAGTTCGGGTTTAATTTCAGGGTAATGCATTATTTTATTTATACAATATCTTGTGTTGAAATTTCCCTGCAAATGGCAATCGTGAATAATATATAACAACAATCCTTTGAACATTTCTCTTCTTCGTTCAGTTTCTTCCATTGTTCGGAAAGGTGTATCACCCTTATACTTTACATTCATTTCTCTAATCAATCTTGTAAAGTAATTCATTTTTGGTGTAATTTTCATTGCCAAGATGTATTGGTTCACATACAATTGTTCCTCTGCCTGGCAAGATTTTTCCAATTGCATATTTTGCCAACTGGCACTCCTCATAAAAAATGACGGTAAATAGACACCCTATTTTTGAAGGACTACCATTTGAAAAATAAAACCTAAATCAAAAATCGGCTCGAGTAAATTAGGGACGAATTAAGTAAAAAATTTAATGTGTCATTATTTTTGTTGACATTACCTCAGATGACGGCAAACATAGTGGACGTCAGAAGAACACGAAGCAAAACGTCACGTGAAGAGAGAGTGAGAGAAAGAAAAAATAACCATAAACAGAACAACAGATGTTCAGGGAAATATGAACCAGACCGTGGGTAGCACGAGAAGACTTCCTGGTCGGTTGTTTTTGATGAACCTGGCGGTGTAGCGGACGATAACATAACGAGAGGTGTATAAATTTTTTTTAAAAGATGTTTTTCAAATTCCACATAACTTGATTTATACCATATTATTAGAAATCCACAAAGACAGAAATGCCGGTGATTCCATTTATTTTGGATCCTTTTCACTTTGGTCAATAACGTTTGGATCGAGGACAGATCGAAGGTGGAACGACGGTGTAGTTCCTTACAAACACTGTATACATACATTAAATGATGGTAAATAGACACCCTATTTTTGAAGGACTACCATTTGAAAAATAAAACCTAAATGAAAAATCGGCTCGAGTAAAATTTTCTAAATATCTCAAAGTGTTTACTTCCGAAGTCTCGTTCCTCCACATTCAAAACTGTAGGACAAGTATTGAAAATAGTGAACGTGCGGTTTTTCGGCCGCTGCATAGCAATGGGTGGTTGCTCGGCAAGGAAACTCAAATGCGCACATTCCCAGCTCATATGGAACCTGTTCGCCAAGTTTCATCGAAATCGGTTTGCTGGTTTGTGCTGTGGAGCCTCACGTTTCAGACACACACACACACACACACACACACACACACACACACACACACACACACACACACACACACACACACACACACACACACACACACACACACACACACACACACACACACACACACAAAACCCAACAATAAAGGCCCAGTCACACCTTGACGTTTTAGCCAGCTTATGCCGATTTTTGAAAAAAAATTGTCTAAAACGCTGGCACACGTCGAATACGTTATGGGTAAGTTTTGGAAACTTTGAGAGCACGCTGAAAAACTGCCATACGTTGTAGTACGCTGGCTTTCATCGTTGTACTTTGTGGTTGTCCTCAAATTTTAGCATGCTTCAAATTTTACGACTTATGCCAGCGTATGACTCACAAGTTCCGCTACGCTGGCTATAAGCTGGCACGTTATGCGATCGTTGACACACGTTACTTGTAAGTTAATCATAAGTCGAAACACGTCGAGGTAATGTTTAGCGTACCCAAAACTTATTTCTAACCTATGAGTAACGTGTTGTAGGCAAGTTACGCGATCGTTGACACACGTCCACACATGTTACTTGAAAGTTACTCATAAGTCGAAACACGTCAAGGTAATGGTTAGCGTCAGTGTTCCAGACTCCCTGGTTTTTTTTTTGGTTTTTTTTTTGTATGACGGTGATGTTGACACTTAGATTTCTAGTGTGGTTATGATTAAAATCGTTGAGCTGCAGCCTATTAATTATATTATATTATAACCGCACTAGAAATCGAAGTGTCAACATCACCGTCATACCGAAGAAAAAAAAAAAAACAGGGAGTCTGGAACACTGACGCTAAACATTACCTCGACGTGTCTCGACTTATGAGTAACTTACAAGTAACATTTGTCGACGTGTGCCAACGATCGCAGGTCGTGCGTACAACTTATTCCCATCGCATGTGGAATGTGTGAGGAATACGGCAAGTACGTCGTAAAATTTTTAACACGTTTAAAATTTCAAGACGTACTCCACTTTCTACGACGTATGATAGCGTACTTCAGCGTTCTATTCACGTATACCAAACTTACCCAAACCGTATTCGACGTGCGCCAGCGTTTTAGACGCATTTTTCAGAGGTCAGCATACACTGGCAAGATCGCCAAGGTGTGACTGCGATGTTGACACTTCCATTTCTCCAGCGGTTATGATTTGAATCATTGTGCGGCAGCCTTTTAATAGGCTACGTCACGTCATCATCGGCGATACGTGCAGCACGCTATGCATAAGTTAGACTATTGTTGGGCATAGGTTGTGAACACCGCCAACAGGCTAACATTCGTTGGTATAAGTTATCTATAAGACAACGAAACGTTCTGTGTCCATGACTAATAAGTTATGCATATGACCAACTCGTTATGAATACATCCAAATCTTTAAAAAAACCATCAAAAGTTCAGCGTAAGCCAGCGTTTTACATACATTTTGATACGTTGCAATTGCTGCCTAAAACGTCAAGGTGTGACTGGGCCTTAAGGGATATCTAGCGAATCCAATATACAGGGGACTGCAAAAGTAGGTATACAGTAAGGATTATACCAGTATTACCAGTTTTATAATAGTGGTGCTAGGATTCCTTTAATAGTAGAATTCATTTAATTCATTAAAATCATTATTACCATTTTAAATATTTTTATTTGTGTAATTTTTTCTATAATACATCTTTTATTTGCAGGTAAAGTGGAAATTTAAAGATGGCTAGTAATTTAAGGGAGGAGGAGCGTATTACTGTACTGCATACATTACTGTATACCTACTTTTGCAGCCCCCTGCATATATATGCATATATATATATATATATATATATATATATATATATATATTGTTACGGCTGTGGAAATTCGCATTACACCATAAAGAGCCCTCAGGTGAGATATCTCCATAGGTACATGTGTAGTTAGCCCAAACTCGTTGTATAGAGGGAATTTATGTGATCCATCCGGGCTGCGACGCTTTGAGTTAGTCGTTTTTCTTTCTCTATCTTTTATTTCAAACAAACAGCATCTCAACAACCACACCATCCCCACCACAGCGCCAACCACACTACAACCACGCCACCTCCACCATCTACGCTACCACATCTTCGCCACTCACCATTCAACAGGCCCCGTGCGGTTACGATCTCCGCGGAGGAACAAACAAAAACCAACAAGGAAGCTCAGTGGGCTTTTCCCGCCTGTTTCTCCCGTTTGAGTTATCCGCGCTCGGTGTGGGGGAGGTGCAATCCGAGCCAGGGGTCAAAGGGGAGAAAAGGTGGGGGCCTCTTTTTGGGGGAATAATTCTCTGGCCCAGAGCCAAAAACTGACTCCCCCGGCCCCCGCACGGGGCGGGGTGGAAGGAGAGCGTGAGGGAACGCCCCTTTTCGGGAACCTTCTCGAAGGAAGGTGGAGCCGAAAACGGGGCGGAGCGAAGGGCGGAGCCCCGCGCTACAAAAGGCGGACAGGACGAATCTTGGAGAGTTGGTTGAGAGTTGGTCTTCAGTTGGTCTTCAGTTGGTCGAGGGTTAGTCGAGGGTTGGTCGAGGGTTGGTCGAGGGTTGGTCGAGGGTTGGTCGAGGGTTGGTCGAGAGTTGGTCGAGGGTTGGTCGAGAGTTGGTCGAGGGTTGGTCGAAGGTTGGTCTTCGGTTGGTCGAGTTGGTTCGAGAGTCTGGTTTTCGAGGCTTCTTTACTGTTTGTCTTGTCGAGGGAAGAGGTCCTGCGCCCGCGGCTTGGCGAGCGGCCCTGTCACGAAGGCACGGACGGGAGACGTGGCAGTGCCAGTTGTGAGGTGGACCTGCGCGTCCGGACGGGGAGTGCCGGAGAGCGTTCGCCGACCGCGAGAGGTTGGGGCCAGGCGCGACCACGCTGACGGTCGTGGGAGAGGGACTCACCAGCCACAAAAGGGAAGTCGCGACTTCCTTTCTTTTTCCTTTGCTTTTGTGTAAATGTGTGTTGGCGCCGTCCGTCAAGTAGAACTGTTTAAGTGTTGCCGTGTGTACGTGTATTCGGTTTTAACTCTTCCTTTGCTTTTTATGTGCATTTTGACTGTATGGCTGTGGATACGTGCTTGTCTGTGTGTGTGTGAATAAAAATGCTTGCTTGTTGAACTGTTCCCGCTCTGCTTCGTCTCTTTTCCTTTTTTATTGACCCTCGATCTTGCATCACGTAAGGGGTTCGTAGTGGGTTCAATATCCCGGTAATTAATCGGAACCGTCAAGGCCGACGATAACACCACTCGGTTATCACTGTAGCACGGAACGGTCCGCTTAAGCGGTTCGTATCCGGAGTCGGCCTGTGGCGTGGTACGATCGCCCGGTCGACCATTCGTGCAGGTACTTAGGTAGATCGAATTTGGCGAGCAACCCTATCCTGCGCGGGTGGGCAATTGGCACGATTGTGGTGAGGTTCAACCCCCACCCGTGACTGGATCCCGGCGTTGTTCCGAGAGGGTCACGACTGAATTGTCCGTTCCGTTGGGCGAGGCGGCTGCCATTCGAGTCGAGCGGCCGATTGCACGCTGGCGGGCGCGAATTCGCAACAATATATATACATATATATATATATATATATATATATATATACATACATAGTGATTTAATAGTCCTGTACTCCTCGGGTTCGAAGAAACTCTGTGGTACCATTAAAAATTGGGGCCGCTAATTGTAGAAACAAACCCTTCAACGGCATTAAGCCTTCCCCCGATCATATTGTGATTGGGCGAGGCTTAATAACATCATCATTCAGTCAACTCAATCAAAGAAAAACGTCACAATAAAGTACAGAAATTCACATTCATGTAAAAATAACAAATGACAATAAAAAAATTTAAAGCAAAAAAAATAAAATAAATAAAGATGGGTGAATTAGAAAGGTGATGATAAAGCTAAATAAAACACAAGCCAGGGCCATTGACAGCAACAACAATCAGAAAAAGCAAAATGGGGGGCGGGGGGGGGAAATGAAGAAAAGGTATGAATGGAGTGGAAAAACTAAAGAACAAACATGAGCACGTGGAATACAAGGCTCATAAACACAGCTGAGGCGTTGAAATACAGAGCCATCTACACCTTATTAAACACTTTCAAATCCATGACCTCTTTATATTTATCAAATATATTGTATATAAATTTTAACCCCCTGCTCTCCCTCCCCACTGGACCTCACGAAAAGTGCAGAAAAAACATCATTACCTCCTCCTTTTATAGTGCAATTCACGTGAGCCCTTGACTGACTTGATGGAGTTCTTTTCTAATCTGTTTATCTGGATTTTACCATTCCAGATTTGACAAAAATGCATTCTTTCTTATAGTCACACAGCAGCACATAATGGCTCTGAAGAAGTAATTATCCCAAGAATGAGGACATTAACGGGGGTGGAGGTGGGGTTCGGGTGGGGGGTGGGGAAGAAGTCAAACGATCACAGTTCATGGCTGCAAAACAATCCTTGCTCTTCCCACTATCTGATACACAGTAGATATAACAAAATAAAATAAATTCTACAACAACAATTTTGCCCTCCAACATTAAATTTGTATCTTCCTAATCTTATTTACACTTTCATTGACATCAAATCAAATTCATTCTCAATTTTGCACAATGCCATTGCACCAGCAAGCTCTAATTTTCCAATTCCAATGAAACCCCTCAATGTTCTATCTATTCCTTGAATTTTCACTTCAGGCCACAAACGATTCACCGATTGGGTTCGAAAAAGACATTTTCACAGGAGTAGAGGAAAAAAAAATGAATCAGGACCTGCCTTTTATAGAAATAACTCCTCAGCCTTGGCATTCCATTGCCAGAGACAAATCACCCGAGCGTGTCTCATCATGCAATAAGGCATTAAGATGGAAGGTGGATGCATCTAGAAATGATTTTTGATGATTAATTATTGAAACATCTTCAGAGAAATAACTGTCATTTCAAGGTCAACAATGATTCATCACAAGTCAATCGCTGCATTGGAAAGTGTCATTTGCCACCACTTCTATCCATTTCAAAAGGAAAGACAATGCATGCAAAACAAAATCCTCACTCGGAAGGAACAAAGAACAAGCAACAAAACAGAACAGGGACAAGTATTTGATTCCTGCAGCCCAAATGGAATAAAGGAACAGAGCATTGGATTTTACCAGTCATTTCATATTCAGCTGAGATTTCTACACCTATGAAACATTCGGAAATGGGCTAAATGGCGCAAAATGCATCTCTTAGTCCCGTCGAACAACAAACAGCGGCAGGCAGCCGTCTTTGAACACGACCATATCAGGTAGCAAGATCATTCCCCTGGAGATGTTTCATCTCCATAGGAACTCTATATGAAAAAAAAGGACACCGCTAATGGTTTGTCACAGCTTTGGAGAGCAAGGTACACAGAGAAAATCAGCCCACTTGCTGCCAGACTCTGAAAATCGTGGCATATTCTTCAGTGGTTGTGATGGAGAACAAGATTTTTTGTACCTCCGCCACCGAAGGTGAAGGAGGTCATGTTTTCACCCCTTTCTGTTTGTTTGTCTGTCTGTGTACAGGATATCTCAAAATTTGTGGACGGATCCGGATGAAATTATGCGGACAAGTTGGGTGTGTGACAAGGACAAACTGATTAGATTTTGGTGAAGGTCCGGATCCAGATCCGACGACGAGAATTTTTTCAGCGATTCTTCACCATTGAGAGATCTGGCTAAACTAATATATAGCATGATATCTCAAAAAGCTGTGGACCGATCCGGATTAAATTTTTTAGACAGGTTGGGTGTGTGGCCACACCGGATTGATTCACTTTTGGTGAAGATCCAGATCTGATAATTTTCTAAGTGATTCTTCACCATTGATAGGGCCAAAAACGATTTCTAGCACGATATCTCAAAAAGTTGTGGAAGGATTCGGATGAAACTTGGTGGACAGGTTGGGTGTGTGACCATGACAAATTGATTTGATTTTGGTGAAGATCCGAATCTGGATCCGGATCCGACTCCTATAATTTTTAAAGTGATTCTTCACCATTGAGAACCAGGGCCAAAGATGATATTGTTATGGATTTGGAAGCTTACTGCACTCAACATTCAGGTCCTTAGAGAACAGTTATATCGGTAAGCGTGTGTTTATAGTTAGGGCCCCCGACTTGTGTCTAACGGGAATTACATGTGTGCTGCGGAGTGTCACTGACAACAAATCTCCTTCATTTCACTTCACTTCACACACCGACGCCATTGCCCACGTGCATTCGGCCACGTACGTCGGCAGAGATTTCCATCGCCTCAGATCGGGACTCCGTCCAGGGAGGCAGGGCCGTGCCCCTTGTCCAATCACGCCACAGAGGGCGACTTTCCCATGGTACGCCGGCCAATGGGGGTTGAGATGGCCACAGAGAGTGATTTTCCCAAGACGCCCCGTCCAATGAGGGTGGAGAGCACCTGAGATGGCGATTTGCTCACCCCGGAGAAAAAAGAAATAAAAAGGAACGCCAGGCTAGGTGGAAAACAGGGTTGTGAGGGTCGTGGTCATCGAGGTAGTCGAGGTCGTGGTGGTTATCATCATCGTGTTGTGGGTTCGAGTCCCGCCGAGCTGGATCATCATCGCCTCTGATCTTCGCCTTGGTCTTGGTTGATTGGTGCGTGGCCGGTTGGAGAGCGCGGTACCTGGTGCTTGGAGCGGCATCGTGTTGCGGGTTCGAGTCCCGCAGAGCCGGATCGTCGAAGACCACACGAGGTGGATAGGTCCAAGCACAGGCTCTGGTCTCCAGTTCACCTGTCCTCGAGCTGGAGGTTTTCAATGAAGACCCGACAGGTCCATTTCTGTGTGTGTGTCTGTGTGTGGGCCCGTCTTTAAGTAGCAACTGTAAAAGTGCTTTTGCTTGTACATTGACTGCATTTCTTATAGTCGCAATAACTCTGCTCTTTATGTGTTCCCTTTCCCCCATTGTAAATAAATATCCCTTTTGTTGAATGTATCAGCTCGTTTCTGTGTTTCTATCATTGGTTTGCCATGCTGCGAACGGGAATTAGGAGGCCTCATTGCTGCCGTAATTGTGCAATCGGCCCGGCAGGAATCTGGTACTCTCCGCTCGGGGTACGGCTCGGATCCGGCCTGGATCGCGCAGATCCTGCCGAGGGTGAATTTCCCCGGTATTTGGACAACGTGGGTATTTAGGTAAATTGAAATTGGCAATCGACCCGATCCCATGTGGTCGACCTATTGGCGATCTTTGGTCCGATAAGGGACCCGTCGGCTCCGGAGTTATCCGGCGTGACGACCTATAAATTCCGGGTGTTCGGTGGAGCAGACTCTACTGCTCCACCTAGCGGTCGTGCTCGCCGCCGAAACTCGGCCCCACAACAATATTGTTACGAATTTGGGAATTTGATTGCACACAACATTCAGGTTCCTTTAGTCAGTTATGTCGATAAGTGCTTGTTCCCTAGATAGTTCACCTTCCATTGTTTAATGGGCAGAAAACGATTAAGTGCGCTGCGTGATTCAATTTAATAGTTGGGGAGCGATCATAACACAATGGAGGTGCCCCCCTCCTCTTCTGCGAATAGGAAGAAGAGCCCTCGCGTTCCGTGATTCATGACATCAACAACTCCCTCCCACCCGTGGCTGAGTGGGGGATGGAGCACGAGGGCATGAGTCACGCCGGGAGCGGGGGAGGGGGCGGGGAAGAACAAAAAAAGGGATACTCTGCTTTGTTCGGGCTGGCTTTTCAGTAGAGCTTCGGCTTCTGCTTTGGCTTGGCTTGGGTTAGGGAGGAGGCTTTTTGAAGGCTTTTTGCTTCGGCTTGGCTTTTAGCAGGCCTTTGGGTTCTGTTCGGCTCGGAGTTCTTGGTTCGTGTTGAGAGAGGCTTTGTTCATCGGAAGAGAGTTGAGCTGGTTGCTCGGCTCGGAGTTCTTGGTTCGTGTTGGGAGAGGCTTTGTTCATTGGAAGAGAGTTGAGCTGGTTGCTCGGCTGGCTCTTCCTGGTTTGTGGAGCTCTTTGTTCTCCGCTTGGTTCCCGGCTTGGTGCGACTCATTGGCCTCATCTTGGAGGTGGTTCTTCGAGATAGCGACGCATCGACGGGAAGGATCGCAGCTCACGGCGATTGGATCCAGCTCGCTCTCGCTGGAGCCCGGGTCCGAACAGCTTGAAGACCACACGAGGTGGAGAGGTTCGAGATAGGTTCTGGGTTTCAGCTCATCTGTCCTCCCAGCTGGAGTCCGTTATTAAAGGCATCAGCCACCATTTCTTGGGTGTGTGTGTGTGTGTGTGTGTGTGTGTGTGTGTGTGTGTGTGTGTGTGTGTGTGTGTGTGTGTGTGTGTGTGTGTGTGTGTGTGTGCGTACGTGTGTCCGTGGGCCCATCTAATAAGTAGGAAACTGTTAAGTGCTTTGTGTGCTGTAATGATTGTATTGCATTTCATATAGCCAGTATAGTTCTGCTCTTACGTGCTTCCCGAGTTCCCCATTATTATTAATAAATACCCCAATTGTTAAATGTTTTTAGCTCGTCGCGTCGATTCTTTCATTGACTGAGCATTTCGTGTGTTGGGAGTTAGAAAGCCGTTGGTTTGCCGTAAAAGGGGGACATTCGGACCGACGGTTCTCGGCGATTAAGCCACTCGGAATGGCGCACGGGACAGGCTCACTTAAGCGGCTTGTTCCGTTCCGTCGTTCCGTCGAGGGTGGAATGCCCCGGTAGTTGGATCACGTGGGTATTTAGGTAAATTGAAGATTGGCAATCTACCCTACCCCACGTGGTCTGCCCATTGGCATATTTCGGTTCTTGCACAAGGACCCGTTGGTTTCGGAGTTATCCGGGCGGCGATCTATATTCCGGGCGATCGGTCGGGCCGACTCGACTTGTGGCTCCGTCAGAGCGGTCGGTTCGCGGCCGACCCCCGGCACTGTAACAATATATTGCCCGATATCTCAAAAATGTGTTGGGCCAGATATGTTCTCGTGGATCAAGCATTATGGGGCAGAAGTATGAGCTCTACCGAGTGCCCTTCCAGTTTACAAGGACAAATGTGTCCAAGAGTCACGTCATAAAGGTTTTGTCTTCACCAGAACAAGAAGAAGAACAACGCGGAGCTCTCTTAGAGCCAGCGTTCGCAAAGCGACACGGCTAAAAAAGTATTACTCTTTGTGAAAGCCTCTTAATCTGATTGCGAATCAGAATGCCAAATCAAGCACATTCAGGCAACGTAAATTGATCCCAGAAATAAAATGGATGTTGTGGTTATCAAAATAGGAAGTAACGTGGCAGTGTTAAATCAGATGACCAAGGTCGATACATCTGCGTAATTGAATCACATTTCAAGTTTAATTTGGAGGTATTAAGGACAATTTAAGCATGGAGGATGCAGATCAAGATACAAGTCTTTCGCAAAACAAACTTGGAAACTACCTTCGAGTAAATCGTCTCGAGCTTTCTCAACAATATCAAGTCTGCTGGCCAATTCCACCTCATGGTATTTCCCATTTCAAATGATGACCTTAACTACACCTACTGACACATCTCCCCAACCTTCTCAACTACAATTACTCTCCTTGTGCTGTGGGTTAGTGGTGTGACAAGGACGAATTGTTTAGATTTTGGTTAAGATCTGGATCTGGATCGGATACCAGAATTATTTAAGTGATTCTTCGCCATTGAGAGATGCAGCCCAAAACAATATAATCGCACGGCATTTCAACAAGTTGTGGACGGATTATGACAAAACGTGGTGGATGAGTTGGGTGTGTGATAAGAGCAAGCTCATTAGATTTTGGTTAAGGTCCGGATGCAGAACCGGCCCATCACTGGGATAAAAAACGTAAACTGTTTAGACCTGTGGAGGTATGTGCTCTACCAAGTGCTATTCTAGTTTTCCTTTATGGATTAGGTGCACAATCAAAAAATTTGCATTGATATAATGGGCCAGATATTCTGTTAGTCAGGCCTAAGTCACATTTGCTCTACGGCGAGGATACGGCGGCCGTACGCCCTCTGAATTGACAGAAACGTGCGGCGGCTGCAGAGTTTCTGAGGTGGCCTCAGGGTGGCCGACGCCGTTTGGCTATATTTTACAGGCCATAGGGTCGCCGTGGAATTATAGCGCGGAGTTATAACTTTTTTCATTTCTACATTCGCCGTAGCAATTCGACAAGCCGCAACAAAAGAACTGGTAAAAAAAAAAACCCCACTCGTTACCGTCCGTCTGGCCGCACGTTCGCCTTAGGGCCCCCCTGCGGTCGCCTTGCGTCTGCCTTGAAAATTCTTTGGCCGCCGCAGGAACGCCCTAAGATCACCGTGCGACATCAAATCAAAGACTGTACGGCACCCCCATGTTTTCGGTCTCCACAATTTATAAATACCCTGTGTGGCTCCCCGAAAAATAAAAACATGTGACTGCTACATTGTGTGACCGTGGAAATACTGCGGCCGCCGTATAATTGCTAGTGGCCGTAGATTTTGAAGACCCCACGACCGCCGTGGCAAATGTGACTTAGGCCTATCTGCTTTGAATGGAGATTGTTATGTATGGGAAAAAAGTGACTTTTGTATATTGTCATGAAATCAACTTTAAAAAAAAAAAAAAAAAACAATTATCAAGCGTGTCCTTGGGTGGATTACGGGACCCTTCTCCCAAAATGGATCCTTATCTTGAATACCAATTCTTAATGTTCACCAATAATAAATGGCAAGTCATCTGAAAACGGCTGCGATGCACATGCACATTTAAAAAAATAATATGACTGTCAGTAAGTGAGCTCTACTCCAGGCGACGTTGAAGAAACTTCATAAAGTTATTAATTTCATACGATATTTGTCAATAATGGTTCGAGCCATCAGTGTATTGACCCTTACTGAGTCTCATATTTTATCGGTTAAAATGAAATATCACACGGTTTCAGCTTCCATCAAAAAAATCTGTCATTAATAACGCATTATCACAATGTTCTTTCGGGATACTCTTCATGGTCTTCCTCATCAGAGTCGATGCCTTGAACGCCTTCTGGATCAGTACATTCATTCACAGCAACTGTCCCTGATGGATGGCTCATATCTGTACAGGGCAGGCTCTCTTTGCAGCAAAAACATGACCTAGTATTGCATGCATCTTGACAGTTACACTTGAGTGGCATGATGGCAGATAGTCCAGCTGCAGTCAGTGATATTGGGCTCCAGTGATCGTGCTCCAATTTCCAACCAAACCATCCACTCAGTGGCATGTGTGAAAGATGAGGATGTCGCCATGTGGAGGTCTGTACTGAGGCTCTTTGCAGGCGCTGCCTGAAAGCATTCGGTGCTGGTGAAAGGTTTCCCCACCCCCACCTCGTCTCCCCTCATCCATAGTCTTCATGTACATATTCCAACAAGCTGCCGAGCGTATGAATACCTTTTCCCAAGCAAAAATAACATTCCTTCCCTGTAGTAATTCTCTGCAGACTACTGTAGGACCTGTTACCAATTATAGTATATGAAAGTAATACTCTCATATACTATAGTTCTAACTGTAGCATTTTTGCCTGGGTAATTAGCATAGCTTGAAGCCACATATTTTAAAATGGCTTGCACCGTCATATTTGCCAGCTGCATTGTTTTCCCAAACTATTGAAACCCCTGAACAATGTCTTTGTCATCCACAAATAAAGATTCCATCACGTCCTCTTTCCTTGTCCAGCAAATTTCCCAGTGGTATTACTGCCTGTTAGAGCATGCCAGCATAATAATCATGTTGCTTTCTTGTGTCCAATGTAACTGTACAGCCAAGAAATGTCATGTGGCATATGTCATATCCTGCCAAACTAAACCCATGTGTGTAAGAAGAGATGGGTTGGTGTGTAACAACAGGAGTAGTAGTAGTAGTACATCGGTACCTGGACTCCAATGTGAATTGTACCTCGAGACGATTGCAATATCTGTAAAGGAGATGACATGTCTAATCAGTATTGTACCAGCTTCATAGTGATTCATCATCAGGGTCATCACTGACTGTGCTTTTCCTTCTGTTTAGCTGTGTGGCGCTGGCATGAACATCGTCGTCTGTGAAGGCTGTAAATAACTGTTTTCTTCCCGTATTTGAAGGTCTCCAGAAAGGCATCTGCAAGGAACGTTACATCCTCCTACTTTGTCTTCTCATAACAAATGTTGACAGCATCTCTTTGTCCTATTATAAACAGAAATTGTGCACCCTTTTAACTTAACACAAAGTGAATGTCTGAACTTGCCTGACATGTGGCTGCAAAATCGTTTGGGGCTGGAAGTGAGTTCCAAGTCCGATCACATTTGGAAGCTCAGCACCCTTGTGAATGTGACTAAATAGCTGTATTGGCCACACTATTTGGTTGCTATCGATGTATACATGCAAGTCCATGGTCTGCAATCATTTCGCTGTGTAATGGCATATTTACCTCCACCACCGAATGTGGAGGTGGTTATGTTTTCACCCCTTTCTGTCTGTTTGTTTGTTTGTTTGTTTGTTTGTGTGCAGGATATCTTAAAAAGTTGTGGACGGATCTGGATGAAATTTTGTGGACAGGTTCAGTGTGTAACAAGGACGAACTGCTTAGATTTTGGTGCAGATCCAGATGGTTCGATATCATGTACTTTTAAATATTGTTACGAATTTGGAATTCAATTGCACACAACATACAGGTTCCCTTAGTCAGCGATGTCGATAATTGCAAATCAATATGTCGATATGTCGATATTTATCCGGATCCAGATCCAGCTACTATAATTTTTTTAAGTGATTCTTCAACCATTGAGAAAAGGGGCCAAAAACAATATGTCGCATGATTTCTCAAAATTGTGGACGGATTCGGACAAAACTTGGTGGACAGGTTGGGTGTGTGGCAAGAACTAATCGATTCGATTTTGGTGAAGATCCGAATCTGGATCTGGATAAGTGGGTTATTTAATTTTGAAAGTGATTCTTCACCATTGAGAGATTGGGCCAAAGACGTCATCGTACTGTATTGGGTGACATTTCAAAAATGTATTGGGCCCGATATGTTCTCGTGGATCAGGCAATGAGTGGCGGAGCTATGTGCTCCTTTTTGGGATAGAAGTGCCCTTCTAGTTGTAACTGTGGCAATGTCAGGAGTACAACATACAATGGACATGTTCATTTGTTGAATGATGTTCCATTCTAAGGCAGATTGTTGTTTAGGTTCCTAATTTATAGCATAGTAGCAGGGGTACCCAGCATTGCCTGGTGCTTCTATTATCCTGTTGGCATTTTGAATTAATCAATTTTTTTTTCTTCTATTTTATATGGTGGCCTAAAACACCTCCCTCCACCCATGAAGGAATGCAGGGATCATTTTTTATTATTAATTTTCACGTAGCAACAAAGGCTTAACCATGATAAAGCAATTAAAAAGAAAAATCCCCCCAAAAAATCCTTTCTTTTTATTAATTAAAAAAATATTTATGTCTAAAACACTCCCAGGCACTCAATGATGAACTTCTGGAAATTTGACGAAGACCGTTCGGCCATCTCTGAAAAAAATGGCGCACGCGCACGCACGCACACACCAACTGAGAAAATAAACAGGACAAATACAGCAATTTATAAGGGAAAAATCGAACCCAAAGCGAGTTTGAAAAACTAACTCCATAATCACCTGCACAAGACCCTTTGTAATGCAGTGTGCACGTTGTAAAAGCTCACGGGCATATCTACATAAACACTAGCATCAAATCACAAGAAGTACACAAATAACTGAGTGGCAATTTCGATCACAATGATAAAGTGCAATGAGGCCAAATAAGTCATCCCCTCAAAAATTTCATGCCACCACAAGGAAGAGCGGTTATACAAAAGATAAATATAAACTTACAACACAATTTAAGTTCGCTTCACAGGACAACTCTTGAGTACATAAAAGATAATACACACCTGCAATGTTCAAACACACTTATGGAGGATTCAACACAATTTTAATTTGAACAAACAAAAATTATCTGACAGTAACAAAGCTATAAAGCAATCAATACCCACAAGGGATTTTAACAAAACATGAAAGCTTTACACTGAAACACAACACCAACATATGGACAACACAAAAAGGAAATCGATAGCGATTTGGAAACCAAAACTATGCTTTGTGAGTCTAGCATTTCCAAATCTGTGGTGAGCACAATCTCTGGCCAGAATGAACGTCAAGTGGTCAATCGCTAGTAAGAATGGTCAAGGGACATGAATTAGGATCTTGTGACACAAATGAGTAATTAGTGCCTTTCATTGGGATGTCAGGTTTGGATTTGGTACCCATTTTCCAAAAGGGTCCCAAATAAAATAAAATCCCAGTTATTATATCGGGCAATTACAGACTAGATGAGTTGCAAAATGATAATGGTGTAATCTCATTTCCGTAGCACTGAACAGCACCGAAGGTTCAACTTCGAGCAGAACTCACAGGAGCAAGGCCATGCACCAAGGCGAGATGAAGACAAATGACATGGAGTCACAGCTCTGTCCCAGCAGTTCACGAGCCCTGGGACTCCTAAAGAGGCAGGAAAAATACCATCCAGTGCCAGAATTTCACTTCCTGCTCGCTGCAGCGGGTCTCTGGATCTTCATCAGCCTCCCCCATGCCACAAAATGCACTCTGGGTCCCAAGTCTCCTCCTCTGTCCTCGGCAACCATCTCATCGATTTAAGGATCAGTCACCTTTTTAAAATGACAATTTTCATGAAGAAAGGAACATGGCAGGCCTACTCAGTGACAGCCAATGGGTACACGACATTTAAATTCTTTCCACCCAAACCATCTGCTGGAAATAAGTCTGCACAACACAACTTCACCCAGAATGGGTCAAATAAAGCAAACATATTCCCATGGTTCAGCATTAACATTTTCCAGCCTGTCCATGTGGGACAGGTAGGTTTTAGTTTTCAACTGTCTTATAAACCATTGCACCTGTCTAACTATTCAAAGTGCGAGCATGTGGAGCAATACCATCATGTTTATTTGAGGTTTTTGGCAGCATGCGGGGGGTGGTCACATCAAAAAGATCCTCTTATTCGCTGCTACTCACTGTGGCTTCACATGAAAATGAATAACAATGTTTGAGGTAAAGATACGTCAAGTCCATGAAACTTCAGGGTGGTAAAACCGATCTGTACTTCTGTTGAGCACTGCTTCCACTCATACCATTGTGGTCAAAAAGCACAGATCTGTGCTTACAACGTTTTGGGCCATGAAAGATGTTCACTTTCATGTAAGGTTTGCGGTAAAAGTAAAAAATTGATGGACAAACACTATAACAATACAAAAACCATTTTGAAACTAGGGCACTCGGTAAAGCGCATTCTTCCGCCAAGTGGTGCCTGATCCACGAGGACATATCGGGCCCAATACATTTTTGAAACATCATGCTATGTATCCTTTTTAGCCCTCTCTCAATGGCGAAGAATCAATTTGAAAATTAAATAATCCTTGTATCCAGATCCGGATTCAGATCTTCAGCCAAATCGAATCAATTTGTCGTGGTCACACACCCAACCTGTCCACCAAGTTTTATCCGAATCCATCCACAACTTTTTGAGATATCGTGCTATATATCGATTTAGCCCTATCTCTCAGTGGTGAAAAATCACTTTAAAAATTCTCGTGGTTGGATCCGGATCCAGATTTTTACCAAAATCTAATCAGTTCGTCCTTGTCACACATCCAACCTGCCCACAAAATTTCATCTGGATCCATCCCCAACTTTTTGAGACAACCCACACACTGACAAACAAACAAACAGAAAGACAGAGAGGGGTGAAAACATAACTCCTCTTCACCTTTTGTGGCAGAGGTAATAAACAAATGAGTACTTTCTACACCTCATCATAATCCAGGACATTCCCCACACTACTGTACCCAAAAGCTCATAACAACATGCCACTTGCATTCTCAAGAACTGACCATACATAAACTCACCAGAAGCTTACTCGAGCAGTGCTGGTACAACAGGCATTTCATTGATTAACATTCTTCAAACCTCAACCCTTGCCCGCATATATAAACTTCAAGGGATGATTAAAATATAAGGGCAGATGTTTATCAATGGTTCACAGTCATCGGGGAGGAGAGAGGGGAAAAATGGAGCATTGGCCCAGGGCAAACTATTGCCACTTCAGGGGCCCAAACCTTCATTCTGGGTTTTCCATAAGAGTGAACCGATGACATACAAACATATATATATATATATGTTGTTGCGAATTCGCGCCCGAATTCTGCCAATCTTTTCAGTTCCGCACTCTCCTCACCTGACCGACCCGACTTTGCCACTCTGCCTTTTTATAGGCGGGAAGGAGAGCCAATATGCAAATATTCGGATCAGAATGACCTCGGAGGCGGAGCCATGCTCGCCCATTGGTCGGAGGAAACAGGGGCGTGAACCTCCCCTGATCCTAGAATTTGCATATATCGACTTCACACACACGCGACTGGAGGCGGGGCCAAGCCGCCCCGCGCTTGCTAATTGGACGGAAGAAAAGTGGGCGTGTAGCGTTTTTGATCAGAATTTTCCCTCGGAAAGGCTGCTATTCGCGCTCGCGGCTCGGTGCGTTCGGCACCAATCGCTGAACGGGCCCAAGACAGCCCGACATTCAGTGTTCACAGGTGGTGCGGGAATGGCCGTAGTAGGAGAGAGGTGAAGGTGGTGGAGGGTTTTCGGTGGTGAGGGTTGATGGTTATGGTGCCGTTGGGAATGGCGGTGATGCGATGTTTGCGGGATTGAGTTGTGAAGGTAAAGTTCTTGGCTGTTGGCGTTGTTGTTGTTGTCTGAGGGTTGGAGCGTGGTTGAAGTTGGTGACGATGGCTGGCATGGTGGTTAAGGTGGTTGTTGTGTGATGGCGGTTGAGACATGATTGGTTCAAAATAAAGATAGAACAGAAAAAATGGCTAACTCAAAGCGTCACAGCCCGGATGAATCACATAAATTCCCTCTATACAACGGGCTTGGGCTAACTACACATGCACCTATCAAGATATCTCACCTACGGGTCCTGAATGGTGGTTTGCGAATTTCCACAGCCGTCACAATATATATATATATATATATATATATGGAGATATATATATGGAGATATATATATATGGAGATATATATATATATATATATATATATATATGGAGATATATATATGGAGATATATATATATGGAGATATATATATGGAGATATATATATATATGGAGATATATATATATATGGAGATATATATATATATATATATATATATATATATATATATATATATATATATATATATATATATATATATATATATATATATATATATATATATATATATATATATATGGAGATATATATATATGGAGATATATATATATATATATATATATATATATATATATATATATATATATATATATATATATATATGGAGATATATATATATATATATATATATATATATATATATATATATATATATATATATATATATATATATATATATATATATATATATATATATATATATATATATATATATATATATATATATATATATATATATATATATATATATATATATATATATATATATATATATATATATATATATATATATATATATATATATATATATATATATATATATAGATATATATATATGGTGTCACAAAAAATATACAACTTATAAAATGCTTCGTTTGATCCTAAAAAAAGCAGTAATTTTGTCACTAATGCTTCATTTCTTGTTGCAGAGACCCTGAAGTTTATATTGATACCAAGCAAGCACCAGAAAAATGGCAAGACTGACCGTACAACAACGGACGAAAATTGTTGAACTTTGGCACCAGACGAAAAGTGTCATACAGGTGCAGCATCTTTACTCGAGACATTTCGGTATCCACTTGCGCCATGCACCAAACTTTCGGACAATAAAGTGCACCATCGCAAAGTTTACCAATGTGGGAACCATCTCTGACCTTCACAAGGGTCACAGTGGTCGGAAGAGGACAGGTCGGAGTGAAGAAAATGTGGAAATGGTGAGACAGGCGGTCGTTCAGAGTCCAAAAATTCGATTTGACGACTTTCTGCCGAGACAAACATTCATAAGAGCACCGTTCAGAGGATCCTTCGCCAAGACATTCATGCCTTTCCATACAAAATTCAAACGGAAACGGTGCTTACTGATCAACAGAAATGCAAACGACTAGACTTTGCAAATTGGTTCTCAGGAAAGTTGGAGGAAGATGCAGACTTCCTCAAAAAAAACTTCACATGACGGACGAATGCCATGCTCACTTGTCCAGGGAGGTAAACAAGCAAAACTTTCGGTACTGGGTAACTGAAAATCCTGGGAATGCATCAACTGAACTGGTGCCTCGATCTGTTCTCAAAGTCACCATGTGGGTGGCGGTTGGTTGGTATGGGATAATTATTGGTCCATACTTCTTTGAAGATGACCAGGGACGCACATGCATGGTAAACCAGAGGAACTATCACGAAATGATTCAGGAATTCTATCTGCCTGAACTATGTACTCAGGCCCGTAGGAGAAACAACCTGATCCAGATGAGAACCCAGTGGTTCCAGCAGGATGGGGCACCGCCCCATACAGCCAGGGAAACAAGGCGTTTTCTCAACCAACATTTTGAGGGCCGCTTTATCTCCCTCTACAAAGACGTTGAGTGGTCACCGTATTCCCCTGACCTTACTCCTCCAGACTTCTTCTTGTGGGGGTATCTCAAGGACAGGATCTATGGAAACCCTAGGCCTCAGACTCTTGATCAGCTGAAGGAAAACATCCACCAAGAAATCCAGAACATTCCTCAGGAAACGTTTCCCAAAGTGATGGAGAACATGACAACGCATTTGCAGGCAGTGATCGGACAACGTGGAGCCTACGTCGAACATGTGGTCTAAAAGAAAACGACGATTCTATATCAAAATTTAAATTTTGGTGGCAATTTTGACATTGGTACAATACACTTCAACCTTTCAGCTTTCTATCCAGCCACATATCTTTAAAAAAATATATATGTTATGACCATCCTCTTTGCAGATGAAAAGTTGTATATTTTTTTGGGACACCCTGTATATATACAGAGTGAGTCAAAAGTTGCGCCCGATTTCTGTTTTTTCGGCTGTCAGATTTTTTCTGGGAAGACATGTTGTTAATAATGGTCTTACACATTATTAATTTTCGTAGTTTATTGATTTTTGTTCATCAGTGTCTTGATGAAAACTTTCCCAGAAAGTGGGTCGGCCACCGTGGTCCGATCGAGTGGCCGGCATGCTCCCCAGACCTTACATCTCCAGATTTATTTCTTTGGGGGCTCATGAAAGACCTTGTTTATCGCTAAAAAGCCTCGTACCATTCAGGAATTGGCTCAAATCAAATGTATGTATATATATATATATATATATATATATATATATATATATATATATATATATATATATATATACATACATATATATATATATATATATATACATATACATATACATATATATATATATATACATATACATATACATATATATATATACATAAATATACATATACATATACATATACATATATATATATACATACATATACATATACATATACATATATATATATACATACATATACATATACATATACATATATATATATATATATATATATATACACATATCGATATATATATATATATACATATATATATATATATATATATATATATATATATATATATATATATACATACATATATAGATATACATATATATATATATATATATATATATATATATATATATATATATATTTATGGGGCTGCAAAAGTAGGTATACAGTAAGGATTATACCAGTATTACCAGTATTATAATAGTGGTGCTCGGATTCATTTACTACTAGAATTCATTCATTAATACTCGATTAATATGTTTATTATTGGTATGTTGTTATTGATATGCTTGTATAATCAATAAAATACGTTTTGTGTGCACATTTTGTTTTTCATTACTGTATACCTACTTTTGTAGCCTCATGTGTATATATATATATATATATATATATATATATATATATATATATATATATATATATATATATATATATATATATATATATATATATATATATATATATATATATATATATATATATGGCCTTCAAGACGTTTTGAGTGTCTTGACCATCTTCCTTGCACAGGAATATGAATAATGAGCTTGTTGTGCGAAACATCTCAGATTTATTCGGGCTTGCTTCCATCCTTTCCCGCACTTCATCCACTTTTTCTGGTGTAACAATACTTGGTTGGTGCATGTGCTCCTTAACTTTCAAGCAGCCTGCTTCTTTCAACTGCTTCACCAGTTTCCATATCACTGATTTTGAAGGTTTTGTACGACCACCAAAGCAACTTTTTAATGCAATTTGACATTCCCTTTGCCTAAAGGATGCACATTCTTCTTTTATTTATTTTCTTTCTTTTTGTACACCAAGTTGAGCCTCGTGTAAGAGCTAATACAGGAACATATTACAAGGAGAGAGGTGGGAGAGGGAAGCAAAAAATAGTGGGGAACAAAGACAATAGGATATCTGTGAAAGGGAGAGGGATGGGGTGGGGAACACGGGGTAAACAAGATGGTACGACAGGGACTTTCAGGAAAGAAAACGGAATATGAAATGAAGGAGGTGGGTTTGGGGTGGATTAACTGGGGTACTAAAGATCAAGATTTTGGATGAGGGTGGTGGTGAATAGCTGCTTTGAAGACCCGGAGGGAGGAGTAGGATTGAAGAGAGTGTGCGAGTTTGTTCCAGAGGTGGGAAAAAAAGAGGAATGAAGGAGTGAAGGTGAGCCAGTGATTCTTGATTTTGGAAGTTTCACCAGAAGAGGGTTTTTAGTGGACCTTAAGCACCCTGAGAAAATATAGGGGGGACAGATCACAGACAGAGCAAGGGGGGAGGAGGGGAAGCCAGAGAGGAGACGGTAGAAGACATAAAGACCAACGACCTGCCTCCGGTGAGAGTGAGAGAACCAAAGACTCAGCTTCATCGTGGGAGATACCGATGATCCTAAAAGCCTTGGTTTCCACAGCGTGAAGTGAAGCTGGGTGTGGGCAGGAGCACCACCCCAGAGTGGGGAGCAGTACTCCATCAGACCGCGGATGAAAACTTTGTAAGTGGTTAGAAGGTCAGGACTTTGCACAAAGGTCAGGACTTTGCACCAAGGAAGGACTTTGCAAGAAGTAGGATGCCAAGTCGGCGACTGGCTTTGGAGGCCAGCTTGGGAATGTGGCTTTCCCAGGAAAGATCATGGAAGATCGTGAGACGCAAAAGTTTGAATGAAAGGATTTCTTCAAGGGGATTGTTGGGAAACCAGATGGTTGGGGTGGGGGGGGGGGGTCCTGGCCTCCAAAGCCAGTCGCCGACTGGGCATCCTACTTCGTGCAAAGTCCTTCCTTGGTGCAAAGTCCTGACATGCCAAGCAACATGCATCTGTTAATTTTCATCACTTTTGAGAAAGGTTATCAAAACATCCCCCAAAATACCCAAAGGTGGGGATGGGCGAAGTTGGACAACCAATCAACGCACGTATCACGTCACTTTCACGGGTGAAACAACACACAAGTGTAAACAAATTGGATTACAACAACAACCATTTGGATAACATCAGGAAATAATTGGTCACACTCATTGCAAGTAAACACGATCTGGTGTAATCAAGCGCGCCATTAAAAGCATGTAATAAATAAATACGCAACAGTATCATTTTAACTAGCCGAAACCCCGTCACAGACGGATTCCGTTCATTCAACCACCCTCACCAGCTCACCCACACTCGAGGGACATGGACTGGACAGGGCGTGCTTGCCCCCTCCTACTCATCCCCCGCCCCTGCCGCATTCCCCCCGCCTCCCACCCCCCACCTTCAATTTGCTTACCACCGCCCAAAAATTTAATTACCCAGCCCCGCCACCGCCTCTTCACTCCCCGTACCCCGTCTCTTGATTCCCCGCCCCACTTGCCCCTGGGCCTCCGCCCCTTGTCCACGCCCTCACACTCAACCCCGCCTAATTCACCCCAGCCCCCGCCCACTCATCTCTCGCCCCATTTCTCCCCCATCTGCCGCTTTCAATTTGCTTACCCCCGCCCAAAAGTTTGCTTACTTTTCCCCCCACCTCTTCACTCCCTGCCCCCCCCTCCTCATCCCCTGCCCCCCGCCTCTTCACTCCTCGCCCCGTCTCTTCATTCCCTGCCCCCCGCCTCTTCACTCCTCGCCCCGTCTCTTCATCCCCCACCCCGCCTCTTCATCCCCTGCCCCGCCTCTTCACTCCTCGCCCCGTCTCTTCATCCCCTGCCCCCCGCCTCTTCACTCCTCACCCCCGTCTCTTCATCCCCCACCCCGCCTCTTCAATCCTCGCCCCCGTCTCTTCATCCCCACCCCCCTCTTCATCCCCTGCCCGCGCCTCTTCACTCCTCGCCCCGTCTCTTCATCCCCCACCCCCGCCTCTTCATCCCCTGCCCCCGCCTCTTCACCCCTCGCGCCGTCGCTTCAACCCCTGCCCCCCGCCTCCTCGCTCCTCACCTCCGCCTCTTCATCCCCCACCCCCGCTTCTTCAACCCTCGCCCCCGTCTCTTCATCCCCCACCCCCCCTCTTCATCCCCTGCCCGCGCCTCTTCACTCCTCGCCCGTCTCTTCATCCCCTGCCCCCGCCTCTTCATCCCCTTCCCCGTCTCTTCATCCCCCACCCCCGCCTCTTCATCCCCTGCCCCCGCCTCTTCACTCCTCGCCCCGTCTCTTCATCCCCTGCCCCCCGCCTCTTCACTCCTCACCCCCGTCTCTTCATCGCCCACCCCCGCCTCTTCACTCCCTGCCTCCGTCTCTTCATCCCCCACCCCCGCCTCTTCACTCCCTGCCCCCGTTTCTTCATCTGCCACCCCCGTCTCTTCACTCCTCACCCCAGTCTCTTCATCCCCTGCCCCCACCTCTTCACTCCTCGCCCCCATCTCTTCATCCCCTGCCCCCTCCTCTTCACTCCCTGCCTCCGTTTCTTCATCCCCCACCCCCGCCTCTTCACTCCCTGCCCCCGTTTCTTCATCCGCCGCCCCGTCTCTTCACTCCTCGCCCCGTCTCTTCACTCCTCGCCCCGTCTCTTCATCCCCTGCCCCCCGCCTCTTCACTCCTCGCCCCCATCTCTTCATCCCCTGCCCCCCGCCTCTTCACTCCCTGCCTCCGTCTCTTCATCCCCCACCCCCGCCTCTTCACTCCCTGCCCCCGTTTCTTCATCCGCCACCCCGCCTCTTCACTCCTCGCCCCCGTCTCTTCATCCCCTGCCCCCAGCCTCTTCACTCCTCGCCCCCGCCTCTTCACTCCCTGCCTCCGTCTCTTCATCCCCCACCCCCGCCTCTTCACTCCCTGCCCCCGCCTCTTCACTCCTCGCCCCCATCTCAACGAAAAGTGTTTGTTCTGCTTCAGAGTTGAAAGTTGACTATTGCCACGATGTGTGATGCACTCTTACAGGTATGAAGTTTCTTTCAGTCCAGGTCACAGTACCGAGAAAAACGTGACACGACCGCGAGGAGGAGCACAAAATTGGTCCTTCAGTATTAATATATAGAAGATACAATGTTTCTTGTTACATTTTTTGTGTGAAATTCACCTTCTGAGGTAGTCAGCATGTGCAGAAGAGAGTTTTACATTGCAGACGCTATTTTCGAGGAGTGGAATTACACCTCTCAGCGGTAACGGTCTGTCGATGACAGACGTGATAATGTCAGCGAATGACCAATGATATGACGTCCTGATGCCTCTCAGCGGTGACGTCACATGTCGCCATGTAAATGAATGTAAAATGAAAAATGTTTATTCTGCTTCAGAGTTGAAAGTTGACTATTGCCACTATGTGCGATGCACTCTTACAGGTACGAAGTTTCTTTCAGTCGAGGTCACAGTACCGAGAAAAATGTGACGCGACCGCGAGGAGGAGCACAAAATTGGTCCTTCAGTATTAATATATAGATGGGCAAACACAGCAAAATGCAGTAAAGAGGTGGGGTTAGTCCTGATGGAACAGCCGGGTGTCTCCATGCATTGTCCGGGATTCCCCGGTGTGTTTATGCAAGAGAGCTCCACACGCTAAAAGTAAATCCTCTACCGCCTACGTGATCAATGTGACTGTTTCCTCTGCACGCCAAGCCTCCAGAATCCATCTTCTGATCATGTTCAGCGTCGAATCCAAAATGCTAACGCTATCACATAAAAGTGTGTGTCCTGCCTTGAGCCCATGTTTGGCAAAGGCAGACCTGTTGGGATAATTGCCATCAAAGGCCTTGCGGTGTTCAGCAATACGCTGACCGAAGAGCCTCCCTGTCTTTCCCACATACTCGGCTCCACAACCACAGGGTACAGCAAACACCACCCCTGCCTTGTCCTTCCTCAGTAGCTTGTCGTTTACCCTCATAAGGGATTTCTTGAGAGTGAAGACGGTTTGAAACTTGCCCTCACTCCAGCTGCTTTCAAGATTACACCATTAAAAAAGGCAGAACACAAAAACCCCTGGGTCGTTCTTTCGCTCCCAGCCTGTTGTGTGGGCCATGTCGGATCGTTCTCCTTTTTGGTAGCAAATTGTCCGGGTAACCGTTAGCCCTCAAAACACTCTGAAGATGGTCCACCTCTCTCATCTTGTCTTCGATGGTGGATGGTATCTCAGGTGCTCTTTTATGGAGGGTGTGTACCACCGATATTTTATGCTCCTATGGATGACAATAATTGAAACTGAGGTAGCGGTCAGTGTGTGTAGGCTTTCTGTACACTGTGACCTTCAGGGTTCCTTTGGGATCCCTTTTTACGAGCGTCTCTTGGAAGGGCAGGGCTCCGTTTTTCTCCTCTTTGAGGGTGAAATTGATGGCCGAAAAGGTTTTACTGATGGCCTCATGTATGGAGTCCACTGTTTCAGTGGGACAGATTATGAAAGTGTCATCCACATCACAGAACCACACACTTGGCTGTACTGGTAGGGACGGAATGGTACATTCTTCCAAATCCTCCATCACCATATTGGCGATGACGATTGATAGCAGTGAGCCCATGGCGGTGCCAAAAACTTGTTTGTAATACACTTTGCCAAGGACAAAGTACATGGAAGAGAGACAAGCAGAGAGCATGTCACACACGTCCATCGGGCTTAAGGCACCCGCAGCCTGTTTCCACCGATCATCCTCAGTTAAACCGCCAGTTCGCCACCTCTATCACCAGGGCCATGGGCAGTAGGCACATTGGTGAATAATGAGATGACGTCGAAAGATACCATGGTCTCGTGGGGTTTGATGGTGACATGTTTCAAATTTTCAGCAAAGGTAGTACTATTATGTAAGGATAGCTCCGTTTTACCGACCAAAGGCTTCAGGATATTGGCCAAGAATTTAGATAAGGCATATGATGGTCCATTAATGCAGGAGACAATGAGCTGCAGTGGGACCCCTTCCTCGTGTACTTTTGGTAGCCCGTATGCTCTGGGAGCCACTCCATTGCTGCTGTACAGCCATCTATATTCCACAGGCGACAGTCTTCCATTTGCTTTAATTCTGATAAGTAATGAGTTTAACCTTTGTTCCTCCTTTTTAGTTGGATTGGAGATTAGCCACTCGTATGTAGTTCCATCCTCCAACATATCCTGCATTTTTTTAGTGTGCATGAGTCGATCCAACAGCACTGTTGCACATGCTGCATCATCCATCTTCTGTAGTTCTTGAAAAGCCCGTAGTTATGCCTGGTCCAAATTGAAATTGCTGCGAGGCATGCGGGGAGGTCGAAGTAAAACAGCAGCCACCCATGATATGACTTCGCTCTTGGTCGTGTCCTCAAGGTCCGTGATGGCAGACTCCACCTGGGCCACAATGGTGTCGTTCAGGATTCTTCGGGGAGTGATGGCAAAATTTGGAACATCCGTTAATGTGCTAGTGGTTTTTTAATTTGATAACGGTCAGAATGCATGAGCGACGTGATACGTGCGTTGATTGGTTGTCCAATTTTGCCCATCCCCACCTTTGAGTATTTAGGGGGATGATGTGATAATTTTCACCACTCTTGAGAGGTTAACGGATGCATGTTTCTTGGCACATGTTGTTGATCGAAACGTTAATTCAATGTTTGTTCAATTAAAGGCTGGAGAATTTACCATGGATTCCTTTGATTATACTCCCAACTGCAAGCATGTACACACACACACATATGTTGTTATTCGTCTTTCGGCTGCTCCCGTTAGGGGTCGCCACAGCGGATCATCCGTTATGATCTGCATACTGATTTGGCATAGGTTTTACGCCGGATGCCCTTCCTGACGCAACCCTGGTCGTCTCTTACGACACAGGGATAAGGATTGGGTTTCGCCATGATTCCGGGCTGCCCTACACCCTCTCATAGCGCGGCCCAGCGCAGAGCTCCCGTCCTCAAGCGATCCTCCAACCCAAGCCTCCAAGTAGCTAGATTACAGGCGCACGCCACTACGCCCGGTACACACACACATATATATACATATATATATATATATATATATATATATATATATATATATATATATATATATATATATATAGTCAAAATTGGTGTCAATTTATCACCCTTAACGTTTGGACCTCGAATAGGCCAAAGTAGCTTGGCCAATAAATAATCACTCAATTAACTGAGGTACGGATTCTTAGGTCGTTGTTCGAAATGACAAAGAGAAGTCTTAACGGGAGAATATTTGATTACAAATTTGATTGCATTATCATGGGTTGGGAAAACAGGATTTCATCTCGTTAACCTGTTTATTATCACTTCAACGTCATTGTGCACTTTTTGTAAGTTGGCTGAAGAAAAGATAGAGAAAGACTGATAAAATCCATCCATCCATTGGGACCGTACTCTGTGCAGAGCGTTGGTGCGACCAAAGTAGTCTCCTTGGCTATTGGGCACAATCCTGGAAGGGTCGCCACTCGGATACAGGAAACCAGCAAGCTGGCACTCATTTTGCTGACCTCGGAAGGATGACAGGCAGAGTCAACCACACCTGGTATTAATTTAACAGAAAAAGGGGGATTTGAACTTGGGATCCTGGGATCCCAAGCCCACCACCCTAACCATTAAGCCAACACCAGGCATACTGACAAAATGCCTCTTATAATATCCAGCAATAAGTCAGCAAGAGGTCTTCCTTGATGAAGTGACTTAATTTATCAGCTTCGCCAAAGCAGGAAGTTGTGATTTGCCACTGTCTCGAGTATCACTGCTGCGTAAATGAACAATTTAGAGACCTTTCCAAATGTTTCAGTGGTTCTGTGGCTCTTTCTCGCACTAATGGTGACCAACAGCTCAAGTGAACATTCGTTTTGCAAGATGGAAACATATTTTGATGAGACCTCTCTGGATGATGAAAGATGGGATTGCACTCGCACTCAATTTCAAGTGACATACTCCAACATAACAGCTTTGACAAGATTATTGGTAAGTTAATGCTTGCAAAGTCATGAAAATGGAAATTTAGCTTGACAGTTTTACTTTTGTGATCTATTTTTGTGGCTTTAGTTCGTCAGCTGTATTACATCTGACTGTTACAATCTGTAAATCTGGTCAAATAATACACTGAGTTAATCTTCCATGAATAAGTATGCTGCATATATGTGATCGTCTCCTCCCCCCCCCCCCCCAAAGCTGAGTAATGCAGATGCATTTGGCCCACAAAGTATGAATGGCCACAGGCATTTCTAACTCTTGATCCAGCCTTACTATCTGAAAAAAAACCCTCCAATCTACTTTCTTAACAACCCTCTAAAAGAAGTTCAAGCTCTCAAACTATTGGTTCTCACGATCATCCATGATCTTTCTTGGGCAAACCACATTACTAATCGGCAACCAAAGCCGGTGGCCAACTGGGCATCCACCATCATGCAAAGTGAACTCTTTCTTCTCCACCTTCAAGGCCTTCATCCACAGCTTGATGGAGTAATGCTCTTCCCTCTGGATTGGTGCTCCTCCTTCACACGTTTCTCAGCTTAATGCCGTGGAAATCAAGGCCTTCAAAATCATTAGAATCTCCTGTGATGAAGCTGAGTAGAAAGGCCGATCACTTCACCATTGGAGACACGTCGGTGGTCTCTCTGACTTCTACGGACTCCTTTCTGGTCTTGCACCCTCGATTCTCTGAGCGAGGGAGTCTCATGAGTGGAGGAGGCCAATGGGCCGACCACGTGCCTCGTGGTTGCAGCAGGTTGATCACTATCTCAAGGAGATGGGGATGAGCCAGGCATCTGCCTGGGGGATGGCCAGACAGAGGCCCCTGGAGTACTGGCAGAAAGTGGACGCAGCGACACGCTGCTCCGGCGCATGCTCCCATACCTGACCTGACCTGACCCACTGCTGTTTCTGTACTTTGCCCTCCCCAACTCAGGTTTCTGCAGGATGCACAATGTCTGTCAACAATCCCCTTCTGGTGAAACCCCCAAAAATCCAGAATCACTGCTCAAGGCCCTGTCACACCTTGACGATTTAGCCAGCGTATGCCGACGTTTGAAAAATTTGTCTGGCACACATCGAATTTGTCTGAAAAAATTTGTCTGAAAATGCTGGCACACATCGAATACATTATGTGTAAGTTTTGTATACATTAAGAGTACGCTGAAGCACGCTGAAGTACACTGAAGCACGCTGGCATACGTCATAGTATGCCAAGCTCGTCGACAGATTTTAAGCATACTCAAATTTTTTTGACGTATGCCAGCATATGACTCACACGTTCCGCATACGCTGGCCATAAGTTGTAGGCACGTTATGCGATCGTTGACACATGTCGATTCAGGTTCAAAGCACGTTACTCATAGGTTAGAAATAAGTTTCGGGTATGCTAAACATTACCTCGACGTGTTTCGACTTATGAGTAACTTACAAGTAACGTGTGTCGACGTGTGTCAACGATCGCATAACGTGCCTACAACTTATGGCCAGCGTATGCGGAACGTGTGTCATACGCTGGCATACGTCGAAAAATTTTGAGCATGCTTAAAATTTGTCGACGAGCTCGGCATACTACGACGTATGCCAGCGTGCTTCAGCGTGCTCTTAACGTATACAAAACTTACCCATAACGTATTCGACGTGTGCCAGTGTTTTAGACAAATTTTTCATACGTCGGCATACGCTGGCTAAATCGTCAAGGTGTGACAGGGCCTTTAAATCGTTGAGCGGCAGCCTATTAATAGGCTACGCCACGTGATCGTCGGCGATACGCTGCCACGCTATGCATAAGTTAGACTATCGTTGGGCATAGGTTGTGAACGCCGACAACACGCTAAGCATTCGTTGGTATAAGTTATCTATAAGTTATCGAAACGTTCTGTGTATGTTACTAATACGTTATGCATACGTCGAACTCGTTATAAATACGCCCAAAACTGAAAAAGAAACATCATAGTTCAACGTACGCCAGCGTTTTACATACATTTTGATATGTTGCCATACGCTGGCTAAACCGTCAAGGTGTGACAGGGCCCTCACCTCCGCTCATTTGTTCCTCTTTTCTCACACCTATGTAATCAACTTACCCATTCTTTTCAATGTCATTCTTACATCCAGGTTTTCAAAGATAGATCTACACTACCATCTCGGATCATCCTCCAACCAAAACCGTAATCTCTTCTAACCCTATTAACTCTCCCCAAGCCAACTTCTTTTCAACTTTCCTGTTTTCCCTCCTGAGAGTTTGCTTCTGTATCCATCTTGTTCACCCCTTGTGTCCTTCCTGCCCTCATCCTTTTTCTTTCTCACATCCCTTATTTTCAAAGACTCTCTCCATTAGTCCCTCATCCCTGCTGTTGTGGGTTTCATCCTCTCCTGTTGCTCGTTTTCCTCTGTTGCTTCCTGGTCCATTCTAAGTCCTTGCTCCTCCTCTCGCCTCGAGCGTGTACAAAAGAAATAGAGGCCACCTAACCTGTTCTTCTTTATTAACTCAAATTGCAACAGTGAGGTCAATGTTTGGAAACTTTCAGGAATGATTTGCAACCATAATACACACAATTAACATAATTGTCATCATTACATATGGAGAACATCAAGGAAGTTTGAAATGTCATTTAACAAGAAAAGTACACAATCCGAACTCTGGAACAGATAGCCAATTCAAATTGAAGACGTGTATGTATACAATCTATAATGTTTTGACAACACTAATAAATTATTGAATGAAAACAACACTAATTAATTAACACTAATAAGTGTGTGTGTGTGTGTGTGTGTGTGTGTGTGTGTGTGTGTGTGTGTGTGTGTGTGTGTGTGTGTGTGTGTGTGTGTGTGTGTGTGTGTGTGTGTGTGTGTGTGTGTGTGTGTGTGTGTGTGTGTGTGTGTGTACGCATGTCAGCATGTCAGCATGTCAGCATGTGTCTCCTCCATAACTCCAAAACCATGAAACCGAGAGGCCTGAAACTTTGCATGCAAACTAAGGCAACTGCATTGGAGTGCATGAATAAACATACCCATCAGAGATGGGGAATCCCCCGCCATTGAAAAAGGTCATACATATTCCAGATAATGAGGGAGGTGAATTGGAAACAAGACACCATTTGGTCAACATGTCTTTCAAGCTATACAGCAAAAAGTTTAAATTGGACCAAAAAGATATTGTTTATGGTGTGCTTAGCATAGGAGTACATACATGGTGTAGACTTATAAAAAGAAAAAAATTTAGGGCCTACTCCGCGATAATGTCGTTTTTCAAGATGGCTGCCTGGCGGCCATATTTGATGTTCGACATGGCCGAAATTCAATAGCAACCTACTTCGTTCCATTACCTACATTTCCAGCAACCGGGCGTAGTGGCGTGCACCTGTAATCAGGCTACTCGGAGGCTTGGGTTGGAGGATCGCTTGAGGATGGGAGCTCTGCGCTGGGCCGCGCTAAGAGAGGCAGCCTGGTATCATGGCGAAACCCAATCCTTATCCCTGTGTCATAAGAGGTGATTTGCGTCAGGAAGGGTTGCGCCAGGAAGGGCATCCGGCGTAAAACCTATGCCAAATCAGTATGCGGATCATAACGGATGATTCGCTGTGGCAACCCTTAACAGGAGCAGCCGAAAGACGAACAACACAACCTACATTTCCAGCAAGTTTCATCAGAAAAGAAAAAAATTAGAGCCTATATCGTGATAATGTCGTTTTTTTCAACATGGTTGCCTGGCGGCCATATTGGATGTCCGAGCGGGCCGAAACCATGGAGAAACTATAACGGGCACTAAGTAGAGCACATACCTTCGCCAACGCTACATTTTGCCCTCCCCCCCCCAGAAACCGTTGATTGTGAGGGTATTTAATCCCATACCACATCTGCCATCTCATATGTGCTATGATGGCTTAAAAACATTAAATTTCCTGTGTCATATCGTATATCACAAGATTGGGCATTGAATTCACAACATTTTGGCATTGGTTGCATGCAAATTGGATAAAAATCGACCGCACTATGGCAAAATGACGATTTTGACCTTTTCATGACCTCGACCTTGACCTTTGTACTCTTAATTTTGAAATTGGTATTAGAGTGTGGGGAACAGAACAGTCAACATTTTGGTGTTGGTTTCATGCAAATCGGATAAGAATTGACCGTGTTATGACTAAAACCGCACATTTTGCAATGTCATGACCCCCCCTGACCTTTGACTCCCAACCGCTAATAAGGGTTATTACGTCATTGTGTCATGTCACATATCACAAGATGGGGCATTGAATTCTGAACATTTTGGCATTAGTTGCATGCAAATTGGATACAAATTGACCGTGCAATGGTAAAAAGACGATTTTGACCTTTTCATGACCTCGACCTTGACCTTTGTACTCTTAATTTTGAAATTGGTATTAGAGTGTGGGGAACAGAACAGTCAACATTTTGGTGTTGGTTTCATGCAAATCGGATAAGAATTGACCGTGTTATGACTAAAACCGCACATTTTGCAATGTCATGACCCCCCCTGACCTTTGACTCCCAACCGCTAATAAGGGTTATTATGTCATTGTGTCATGTCACATATCACAAGATGGGGCATTGAATTCTGAACATTTTGGCATTAGTTGCATGCAAATTGGATACAAATTGACCGTGCAATGGTAAAAAGACGATTTTGACCTTTTCATGACCTTGACCTTGACCTTTGACCCGATCGCTCCCAAAATCTAATCAAATGGTACTCGGATAATAACCAATCATCCCACCAAATTTGCTGCGATTCAGTTCAATACTTTTGGAGTTATGCGAATAACAAACAAATAAACAAACACACATATTCACAAATAAATAAATAAATACACAGCGATCAAAACATAACCTTCGCAACAAAGTTTGCGAAGGAAAAAGTTCCCCAGTGGTGAGGAACGTAGTCGCCAAAAATAATTGAAATCAGATAAGTGGTTTTCCATTTATTACAAAAAACATTTTTTTCAAGATGGCCGCCCCAGTCGGATTCCCAGGCAGGGGGTAGGAGACACCCTTGCTGTTGGGGCACAGGAAGCACTAGTTAGCAGAATGGGTTAGCGATAGTTAGACCGGCTTCATGGGGACATGGGTTGTTCCTCATGGGGCCCGTGGAATGGTTAGTTAGTGGGAATGTTAGGTTAGATTTAGAAATGGATTTTGGATACAGTGACAGACTTGGAATGTGTAGTGGGGACGTAGCTTAGCTACGTAGAGTTAAATGGAACATGCATTAGTGTAAGGGATGACGAGGGAGCACGAGTCAGTTAGGGGAATTTAGTTAGCAGAATGGCAGTGTGGAGTGTTGGTGTGAGTTGAGAAATGGAAAATGAGTGAGGGCCAGCGGGCCTGTGTGAATGGGGTGAACGTGGAATGCATGGTGCGATGAGTGATTGGGGGGAGGAGTGATTCCCACACAAGGGACCCCAGGGTCAGAGTAAAATCAGTTAGTGGGTTAGCCAAATTTACAAAATGGAGGTCGTTTTGCTGTTGGTGCAAGTGTAGGCCCGAAACCCGTTTGGAGGGGTGCAGGAGTCCTGTTGACGGGCTGGGAGCGTGGCTGCGAGTGGTGAGTATCGCTTCGTGGGCACCACAGGCACCGGACTAGATGGCCGCGGTAGGCCAAGGGCCCAAGAGGGGCCGGGATAGCATAGTGTGCACGGGTGTGCCCGCACGAAGCGGGATCCATAGCGCCAATGGCCACATGGGCAGTGTCGTGGGCACGGGCACCCGGGGAAAAGGGGCCCGTGGCACCAGCCTGCCACATGAGCATCGAGGGAGAGTAGCCGTAGAGGGCACTCCCCAGATCTTAGGGAGCTTGTCGGCTTGGAGGCAGCCTGAGGGCCCAGGGGTGCCATGGTTGGAGATTCGGCAGAGGGAACGTTCCTGCCAAGTGAGCCACGCTACCCAACCACGAAACCGTCCAAGGGCACGAGAGAAAATTTGAGGGCAATGTCCAAATTTGGAAGGACACCAACACAGGTGACGGGAATCTTGGTTGGTAGAACCAATAATTTAAGTGACAGGCGTTTTTAGAAAGTCCCGGGGCAGTTTAAAGTGTGATAAATGTTAGGGTAGATAGGGAAATTTACCCCTTCGCACCATCCATCCCTTCACTCTCGGTAGGCCGCTGGACTCACCGTGGTGAAAGATCGCTGAGATCTGAGGGAGGCCATTCTGAGGCTTCATTGGGCCTCGAGACAGGATGCTAGCCTCTCCCTTATTCCCCCCCAGGAAGGGAACATAGGGGTTGGGAGTAGACGAGGAAGACCATAGGTTAGTCGGACAAGGACAGTAAGGGGGTTAGGGACGATTTATAAAAGGAAAATAAAAAAAATAAGATGGGGCTACGTTTGGTTTTGTTGTGCAAATTAAGGGAGTGGGTATGGACAGAGACAGGCAAAGGTGATAGGTTGGGGGGAGACAGGAGGCTAGGTCCGAGCCCACCTTCGGAGCAGCTGGGCACCACCGCACTCCCTCCCAGAACGAGAGAGGCCGGCCAGCTACACATGCCGGCCTGCTATAGTGCATTGCCGGACCACGTTGCCAGGTCCGTATGCCATGCCTCACTGCCTGCCTTTGCCAGAACCCCATGCCTGCTACCCTTGTTTGCATTGCCCTGTGTCATCCATCACCATGTGTGCCAGGATCATCGCACAAGTTGAGGGGACTGCCCTACAGGCAGCCCCGTCGTCCATTGTGTTTTGCTCGCGTACATGTCCATCCAGTTCATCGCAGGGAGGAGCCTGGGACTGCATTGGGCAGCCGGCTACCTCCCTGTACTTGTGTTCACTGCTCAACTGCATTAATTTCATGAGCCAGAGACTGCATTTGGGCAGGCTGGCTCCCTGCCTCATAAATGGCCTGGGGGATGGCGCATAGCCGCCGGGTTATGGTGAGTTGCCTTCAGCAGCTGAAGAACAACAAACAAAAAGAAGGAAGAACATCCCAGAAGGGGGCCGGTTTGAACACGGCCCAGAAGGAGCAGGTTTGAACACGGCCCCGAATACGTCTTGCCTTCAAGCTGCTGCACTCAAGTTCAAGCTGCACTCACCCACCTGAATAACTGTTGACATTTGCTATGCGTTTTTCCCCCCTACAGAGTCCATCAGTCCTGGGCCATGGTTTAGTGTAAAAATTATAAGGTTAAGTTGTAAATGAGTTTTGCTCCCCCTGCATGTTTGTCGTAGTGCCGCCAATGTAGATAAGTTGTCTGAATGTGTCTGCTAGGGAGTTGCACAGCCCATAGGTTATATATTTTTGGGACACGGATACACAAAATGTCGCAATCAGGGATCCGAAGGTAAAACGTACTCGGGGAGAGCTCACACATGAAGGCACACAAAAATTTGATGACTCGGGACGAGTCTGTAAAAAAGGGGAGGTGGGTAGTGTTGCGGTTGTGGAAATTCACAAACATCATACAGGTTCTCCGGAGATCAGTTATTTTGATAAGCATGTGTTTCAGATTAGAACCCCCACCGATGTGTAAAGGGACTTGTTCGTGTGCCGGGCTGTGAATCTTTGAGGTAGTCATTATTCTTTCTCTGTCTTTTATTTTAAAACATCGCAACACCATCATCTCCTCGACAAACAACGCCATCTCCGCAACACCATCATCTCCTCGACAGACAACGCCATCTCCGCAACACCATCATCTCCTCGACATACAAAGCCATCTTCGCAACACCATCATCTCCTCGACAAACAATGCCATCTCCACAAAACCATCATCTCCTCGACAAATAACACCACCAGGCGCCCCGGCGAAGGGCTGCGGCGCGACCCAATTAGCATAAACGGGTCACAGGACGGCTTTCCCGAAACAAGCTAGTGACGTCGAACATGGGGTTTCCAGCAAGGCTTTCGAGGGGTGAGAGGTCGGAGGTGAAGAGTGGGCAGAGCTCGGGTGAGCGTTCAAGGGGGCAGCTCGCCCCCACCTATAAAAGGGCGGAGCTCGACCTGGCAGAAGTCAGAGCTGTAGAGAGAGATCGTGGAGAGGCGGCCAGCAGAAGTGGTCGGAGGGTCTTGAACCAGTGCAAGTTGCGGCTTCGGAAGTCAGTGCCAGTCGGGAGGAGAAGCCAAAGTGCCAGCTGCGGTGGAGTCCAGCGAGTCATCGGAGTCCGGGCAAGGAGAGCCAGCGGCAGCGGCGGAGCTTGGTGGTCCGGGAAAACGACCCTGACGGTGGTCGAGCAGCGTCGCTGAGGTAGTGGACGGGTCATTAAAGAGGATCAACTCGAAAAGAGCACAGGACCCGTTCACTCCTCCGAAAGCGTCGCCGGCCAGGCCCGACGAAAGGCCGCGATGAGAGCCGGGCCACTGAGGGGAACCAAGCAGCCACTCAAGGCGCTCGCCCAGCTGCTCAAGCCACCCAGCCACTCAAGTGAGTGGCACGTTGCGACACGAGGGCCAAACAGAGACACAAGGGGTCACCAACCCGAAGACCTTCGAGCCGTCACAAGGGGCGGCCAGGTAACCCGCCCGGCCTCTTGCGAGCCTTCGGTCATCCAGGCTCCGAGTCCGAATAAAGGCTCACGGGCCCGTTTCTTTTCTGGGTTTTTGTATGAAAGTGTTCTGTGGCGCCTTGTCTTTGTAAGTAGAATTGTTGGTTCAGTGCATGCCTGTACATAATTCATTATACATCGGCTGTAGGCTTTTCTCGTGTCATGTCCCCTTCCCCCATTGATTGCTTTCTTGTTTAATAAATGCCCCGTTGTTTGAAGGTAAAACTGCTCGTTGCGTCCATTTCCTCCCATTGACTTCCACAGCTGTGGTGTGCTTAAAAAACACACCCGTGGCTGGTTTCCGGCGTTGATCCAGAAAGCCGCGACTGGATTGTCCGTTCGGTGGGCGAAGCGGCCCCTATTCGTTAAACGCGGTCGTTCGCACGCCGGCGGGCTGTAAATTAGCAGGCTGTTAAAGCCAATAAAAGTGGTCATTTGGTCCGAAGGAACTTGGCGATTAAAACCGCTCAGCAAGATGCAAATCTGTACATTTCTGAACTTGCTAGGTGAAAATAGACTGCATTTTCGAACTCAGTGGGGTCGATTTACTCTAGGAAATGTTTAGACGGACAACAAATTAATTATAGATTAGAAAATATCGAAATGAGTAGGATTAGTTACTCAACTCCAGTAATGATAAATCTTGTTTTCGGTCATATTTTCGAAATGGTAGTGAATTCAATGTCGGTGCAGTCATTTCTTAGAGTAAATCGACCCCATAGAGTTTGAAAATGCACTCCATTTCCACCTCGGACATCCAGAAGTACCCGTAATCGTACCTGACCATACCCTAATTGAACCAACTCATGAAACTAAAAGTCGTCATATGGAGCGACATCTAAATCACCTCCGATCAACTTAAATTTTTTATGCGCGTTATTGAATCATAGTGGAATAATTTAAGGCTTGTGGAGACAACATCTGAATTTTATTTTTTTTTTGCTGTTTTTGGACTACCCTAATATATTGTTACGGCTGTGGAAATTCGCAGAGCACCATATAGGTCCTTCGATCAGTTATGCCGATAAGTCTGTGTTCAGATAGATTTCCCCACTGATGTCTAAGGGTTTTATTCGTGTGATCAGGGCTGTGATCTTTGAGTTAGCTGTTTTTCTTTTACTATCGTTATTTTGGACCAACCGCTTCACAACCACCACCTCCACCGCAAACATCGCTCTCATCAACCACTTCACAACAACCACCACCACCACCAACACCTTCTCCACCACCGCCTTCACACAAACACCTCAACCACAAGTGCCCAACCACACCACCCTCACGACCACCACAAAACGCCAGCCACGCGACCATTACCACGCCACCGTAACCACCATCACGTTGCCACCTCAGCAGGGTTGCGAGAAGCCTGACATTCGTCGGGAGAGAACGGACGACGGCCTCACCGCTCACCCCCCCCCCCAACGAAAAACATGTGCGGAAGAGACGCGGGTCGGCAGTTATCAAACCAAAAGAGCCGAACCGATCTCTCCTGGAATTTTCCCCCGCACGCCGAGAAGGGGGGGGGGGCGAGCCGCCGTGGTTATAAAAGAGCGCGCTGAACGCGCGGTCGAGGTCTGAGTTGGCGGTTGGCGAGGTGGTGAGAGAGTCTCTCTCCTGAGTCTCTCAGTCGGAAAAGTCTGGAGGTCTGGAGGTTGTGGTCGCTCGCTCCCTGTCAGTTGAGTCAGTCTCTCTCTACCTGGGTCTCTCTCACTCGCGGTCACTCTCTGAGTCGTCGGCTGCGGGAGGTTGTGGAGGCGTATGGAAAGGAGGAGAGAGCGCAGCGGAGCCAAGGCGCACAGCCTGCCGAGCCATGCCTTATCGTGGGTCGTGGAGATGGGACGTCGCGGGTCGCCCCAGTGAGGTGAAGGTAGCCAGCCCGGTCTCGCGGAGCCTCTGCGGTCTACACAGCTCCGTGTCAATAAAGACCCCAAGGGGTCCAGTCTGCCCCTCATCTGTCCTGGGGCTTTTCTTTGCTTTCGAATGAATGTTGTGGCGCCTTGTCCGCTAAGTAGAACTGTTAAGTGTGTACATAACAAATAGACAGTCGTAGCTCTTTGTCTTGCTTGCATCTTGTCCCTACCCCCATTCCTTGCATGATTGTATACGTGCATGTTTGGTTGTGAAATAGATGTGCTTGTTTAAATGTACCCCGTTCGTTGCATCGTTTCCTTTGATTGAACTGCCATCTTGCACTCGGAATATAGTTGGTTTTTAAATAGCTGGTAAAGCGATCGGGTCCAACGGGGCTCGTGATAACACCCCGCTCGGTTATCCCAAAATGGAGCAAGCTGCATTAAGCGGCTCGTGTCCCAGCGGCCCCCGTTGAGGTACAGTCGCTCGGTAGTCTGCCCGCGCGAATAATTAGGTATATCGACAATTCGGCGATTGACCCTGTCACGCGTGGGTGGAATATTTACTAGGCTGTGGCGTGCTTAAAAAACACGCCCGTGGCTGGTTTCCAGCGTTAATCCAGAAAGCCGCGACTGGATTGTCCGTTTGGTGGGCGAAGCGGCCCCTATTCGTTAAACGCGGTCGTTCGCACGCCGGCGGGCGTGATCCGTAACAATATATATATATATATATATATATATATATATATATATATATATATATATATATATATATATATATATATATATATATATATATATATATATATATATATATATATATATATCCATTGCAAGTCAGAACTCAGTCATAAATTGCCATCACCCAGTGGGCAAATGGTACTCAAGCGCTCAGCTCTTTGCCCCCAAAGACGATGCCTTTAACAGCCCAATGCTAAAACCTTGGCACTGACAGTACATAGGGTTGGTAAAACTCTCATTGTTGATGTGGCAGAGAACTGGCCACGGGTAGAAGTAATGCTTCAGTGCCATTTGAATGGGTGGACAAATGGCACTCAAAATTACACTTTCTTGCTTGTGCATATCTATGTATGTATATATGGTCACAATTTATTTTAGGGTTAGTCAGCCAGTGCTCCTACTTATTTGGGGCCTCAATAGGAAAACATCTCGTCATAATTACAACCAAAACTACAGTTACAAACTGTAGTTCTGGTTTTTATTATTTTGCTTAATTTGAGTAACAACCCAGATGTTTCACAACGAAGCATAAATTGCAAAACAATTTAAACTTTGCTTAATCTAATCCATCGATTTAAATCGATTTTCTTTATTTTGCATCTTCCTACAAAGAGAATGATAATTTTAAAAAGCATTCCATGCGACTTTCATTGAAAAAAAAAGAAAATCTATCAATAAATAAAAATCGTTTCTCGATATTGAAAATTTTGAAAACCATCCAAGACCGCAGGTTAAGCCTTCCATGAGGAATTGAACAAATAATGGCAGAGTTTATCAGAAACAAGAATCCACATTTTTTTTGAGGTACATTTCAGGAAGGCGATGCCAGAAATAACCCCAGAGAGCAGTGGCATGGGTGATAAAGAAAGGAAATGGACCAACAGAGTAGTCATGATCAAATCATCAATGCAGAAAGTTCAAAAGACCAAGACAGGAAGAAGACCTCATAAAACATTGCAGGGTATGTGCATATAACAGTAGTGTATGCTGTAAGGACCGATTTCATAGCTTTCCATCATCAGCAGTATTGTTCCTTGCCTTCAATGTCCACTAAGCTATGCATTGAATTGAGAACGTTTAGGTAGCAAGGCGTCACCAGGCTCGATTCTGGAAGAGGGCGGCAGTTCAGCACAGCACACCAAGCCTCCAACTTGAGCGCAAACGCACTCAGCCATAACGAAATCCGTCATGTTAATAATCCAGCCCTTTTGCCCCACAGCGAGAGCAAAGTGCCATGTTGCATGAAATTAATTAAAAGTATCTATGTATTGCGACCTCATACTCTTGAACGTTGGGAGATCAAAAAGAGTTAAAGTCACCTTGTGCGAGTTGAAAATTAGCCTTCAAATAATTATATATTCCATTCATTGCATGGACTTGGAAGCAATATATGAAAACAAAAGTAAAGATTAACAAAAATATTTTCTAAAAATTGGTTCACAAGACATTTTCAGTGCATTTACTCCATAGTAATGCAAGAACAAAGTCATTGATATTGAGAGCAACAATGGCAAAGTCAGACAATGATGGCAAAAGCCAAAAATCATCAGAAACATTTTTGTTTTTCATATTTGATGCTTTGATGGAGTGTTTTTTTTTTCCCTGACATTCAGATTTCAGGCAGTATGGACAATTCTCATATATCCATTGGGGTCATAAAAAAAAAATCACACAGAATGTAAGAGATGTGACAAAGTCTTAACTTGGCCAGAAGACCCATCAGAGTGTATCACAATGTCAGTGGTAAGACTTATTCTTGAAAAGAGTAAGATTAACGTGAACAAGATGAAAGGAACAAGTGAAATAAGGGAAGGAAGTGGGGGAATGAGAAGAGGTAATTAATTCTCAATATATGTACAAAATAGATTTAATTGGCAATTCCTCTTGACACCCAATGATTTGTGGGCTTCCAATCCTGTGAAAGAAAGAAAGAAATATACTCGTACCTTCTGATCCCAGGACCATGTGGTAGACATCTGGGCCAGTCGACAAACGTGGACCCTGACAACTCTTCTCCAACACACCACGAGGCGTTACCACCTTCAAATGCACCAACTGATGCCAAAAACAAGAATTGGGAGAGTTACAAACATCTGACTACCATCCATGGCTTGTTATTATCCCCATGCTTTAAAATAAATAAATAAATAAATAAATTTAAAAGGGGGGGGGGATATCGTAATTGGCTCCGTCTGTCTGTCCGGCCGTCACACTATGTCCACCTAAATGGTTGTGCAAAAATTCACTGAACTTCGTAATTATGATCATCACGTGGCAAGAAGGTATGAGAGCAAGATCATTTTTAGCCCACACCCGCTGGGTCCCTGGGGTGGGATGAAAATGTCAAATACCAAAACAATGCATTTACAGGCACATTTTAAACATTTTTTTCATGAAACTTTGTCTATGCCATCAACATTGGGGGACACATGAAATATGTAACAATTTTTGGATTTGACCCCCGGTTTATGGCCCATGCAGTGGGGACTTAGGGTGAGAGGGATCAAAACAAAAAAAAACTTTAACTCAAAATTTGATATTGGGTCATTCTTGGTGGAACTTCTTGCCATCTTTCAACTTTGTTTTAGGTGGGATGAGTGGAGATTTGCAAGGTCATGCCATCAACATCGCTCAACTACATATTGCTCTTAGCACATAGTGGCAAACACATTTGTCGATTATTACCATCCCATTAAGAAAGCAATCAGCATCATAATTGAAAAAAGGCATATCAAGTGTGAATTCAAAATGAAAATGGCAAAACAAAATTAATCAGAATATTTTGAACAAGAAGAGAGACATTTCTAGTTTTCAACATTCCGATATTATTGTACGACACGAAAATGTTGAAACTTTTCTGAGATCCAAAACATTTGATGCAAAATGAACTGCCACGTCTATTCATAAAGCAACGGCGCAATGTCATCATGCTGTTGTGGCTTCGACTGGGTTAATATCATATGTTCGATCAAATCTTGCAACACCCGACTCATCCATGGAATTCTGGATTGGAATCTTTCATCGTTATAATTAAATACCATAACCCTATTGTTTGAAGGCAGCAGTCAGGATAAGAAATGGATTACTGATAATCGAGCATGATTACATTAGAAAGTGAATAACCATGCTGCCTGGCTGTCTTAGATTTCCTTTCATGATGATAGTTAAACATTTCCACAACCAAGGTTAAAGAATGAAGGTTAAAGACAGGCACAGACTGTGCAAAATGAAATTACATTCCTTCACAAAAGCACACTTATTTGCTCGAAAGTGTGAGTGATACTATACTATCTATCTATCTATCTATCTATCTATCTATCTATCTATCTATCTATCTATCTATCTCTCTCTCTCTCTCTCTCTCTCTCTCTCTCTCTCTCTCTCTCTCTCTCTCTCTCTCTCTCTCTCTCTCTCTCTCTCTCTCTCTCTCTCTCTCTCTCTCTCTCTTTCTCTCTCGTAGGACAGTGTGTGCACCGGGTTGTTTGCCATTTCTTTCTCAGCAGACATCTAGGATATGAATATGGAATTTTTGCCTGGTTTGTCATGGACCAGAGGTGTGGTAGCAGCACACAATAGAGAACTCCGTTTCAAAAGGCAACATACCCAGGAAAGCTCCCTCAAAATAATAGCTCACTTATTCGTGAAATTGACTTTCTTACTCTTTCATGACTCTCGTTTTACAATATAATAAAAAATATTTTCAAAATGACATTTCACAGTCGGATACTGCTATGTGGACATGTTAGTTGAGAATGAGGCATAAAAAGTAAAAAGTAAGTAAATATTTGTCAAAATGTGCACCTAAAAATAAATACTGAAGTTATTTTTACCTTTTCCCCCGAAGGTGGGGGAGGTTATGTTTTCACCCCTTACTGTCTGATTGTTACTTGCAAAATCGAAGATTTTTCAAGGATATTGGATCGACGATTTTGTTATTCTGTCTGTCTGTTTGATTATCGCCTTCAGGTCACAATTTCAAACCGATCTTCATGAAACTTCACCACATGGTAGAGTTTGTCATGAGGAAGAGGCCTATTGTTTTTGAGGTCAAAAGGTTAAGATAAGCCAAAGGTCAACAATTTAGGTGGGATTTCTAAAATCCTCAATTTTCATCCGATTCACTTGAAATTTGAAGAGGAGTTGCATATTTGGTCATTCAATTCAACTATCAATTGTTTTTGAGGTCAACATAGGCCCAAGGTCAACAACTAAGGTGGTGTTTCTAAAATCCTCAATTTTCATCCAATTTAATTGCAATATGAACAGGGTTTGTATTTCAGGTCACTGAATTGAACCACCAATTATTTTTGAGGTCAACATTGACCAAAATGTCAACATAAGTCCAAGGTCAACAACTAAGGTCCCTCCATCCATTGGCACCACACTCTGTGCAGAGTATTGGTGCTGCATAAGCAGTCTCCTTGGCTATTGGGCACAATCATGGATAGATCGCCACTCCGACACAGGATACCAGCAAGCTGGTACTCATTTTGCCGACCTCGGAAGGATGACAGACAGAGTCAACCCCATGTGGTATTAATTCATCATCAGCCCACGTGTCCTCAAAGCCTGCTCTTCTGCTCTTGCTCACCCTCTCTCTGTTCTATTCACCCTCTCATTTTCCCAAGGTCATCTGCCATCTGCTTGGAAATCTGCTAACATCACTGCCCTGCATAAAAAAGGTGCAAAAACAGATCCCTGCAACTACAGACCAATCAGCCTTCTCCCAATCATCAGCAAGGTGATGGAATCCATCATCGCCTCAGATATGAAATCCTTCCTCTTCTCCAATGGCTTGATTTCCAATCATCAATTTGGTTTCAGACCAGGTCACTCTACCCTGGATATGCTGCTTCTGCTCTCCCATCAATGGATGGAGGTCCTCAATGCCAGACAGGAAATCCAAGCCGTATCCCTGGACATATCACGTGCTTTTGACACAGTCTGGCACCCTGCCCTACTCACCAAACTCTCTTCCCATGGTATTCAAGGCCATCTCCACTCATGGCTCACAGACTTCCTCTCCTGTCGCAGTCAACGTGTGGCCCTAAATGGAGTTCTTTCATCCCCTCTTCCTGTGCAGGCTGGAGTTCCTCAAGGTAGCGTTCTGGGCCCTGTTCTTTTTCTGGTTTTCATCAATGATCTCTCGGACTCTCTGGAAAATCCTCTCTTTCTCTTTGCCGACGACTCCACCCTCTGCCGTACCATCTGTCATCCCTCAGACCGGCAAGCAGCAGCTTCTTCGCTCACTGCAGATCTGGATAAAATCACAAACTGGTCCAACACGTGGAACATGTCTTTCAATCCAGACAAATCTCACACTCTCACAATGTCTCTTCGAAAGGACCGTTTACAAAACCCCCCCATCCACTTTCTCAACAATCCTCTGGAAGAAGTCTTTTCTTTCAAGCTTCTGGGTCTCACTATCTGCCATGACCTTTCCTGGGAAAGTCACATTTCCAACCTCGCCTCAAAAGCCAGTCGCCGACTGGGAATCCTCCGTCGTGCTAAGTCCTTCCTCGGCCCTCTTGAGCTCCTGACCACTTACAAAGCTTTTGTCCGTAGCCTGATGGAGTACTGCTCTCCCCTCTGGGCTGGTGCTCCTGCCTCCCACCTTTCTCGGCTTCACGCTGTCGAAACCAGGGCATTTAAGATCATCGGCATCTCCCGCAATGAAGCTGAGTCTTTGGGCCTCTCACTCAATCACCGCAGGTTGGTCGGTGGTCTTTCTGTCTTCTACCGACTCCTCTCCAGCCTTGCCCCCCCCCCCTGCTCTCTCTGCGATTTGTCCCCACCACATTTCCACAGGGCGCTCAAGGTCCGCCAACAACCCCCTTCTGGTAAAACTACCAAAATCACGAATCACTGCTCATCTTCACTCTTTCATTCCTCTTTTTTCCCGCCTTTGGAATAAACTTCCTCACTCTATTCTTTCCCATTCTTCCCTCCAGGCTTTCAAAACAGCTGTTCACCACCACCTCTTATCTTCCCCCATCCAAATCCTCGATCTTTTCTACCCCCGATAATCCACCCAAGCCCACTTCCTTCATTTCTCCTGCTTTCCTTCCTGAAAGTCCCTGAAATGTCCATCTTCTCTTCGCCATGTTCCCCGTCCCATCCCCATCCCTCTCCCTTCCACAGTTCACCTAATGTGTCTGTTCCCCACTGTTTTGTCCCTTCCACTCCCGCCCCTCTTGTCTCATGCCTCCTTGCTGTGAGTTGTATGTTAGCTCTCATACGAGCCTCGACCAAGGTATACAAAAAAATAAAAATAAAATAAAATTCAACATCCGAGTGGGATTTGAACCCAGGATCCTCGGATCCCAAGCCCACCACCCTAACCATTAAGCCAACACCAGGAATAATTAAGGTGGTGTTTTTAAAATCCTCAATTTTCATCCGATTGACTTGACATTTGAAGAGGATTTACATTTCAGGTCACTGAAATCAACCAGTGAATTTTTTTTAGGTCAACATAGGCCCAAAGTCAACAACAAAGAAGGTGTTTCTAAAATCCTCAATTTTCATCCTATCGACTTGAAATTTGAAGAGGATTTTTATTTCAGGTCACTGAATTCAACCAGCAAATTATTTTGGAGGTCAACATTGACCAAAATGTCAACAACGAAGGTGGTAGTGTTACGAATCTGGCAGCCATGAGCACAAAAATTCAGGTCCCTATAGAACAGTTATATCGGTAAGTGTGTGTTTATAGTTAGGGCCCCCTACCTGTGTCTAACGGGAATTACATGTGTGCGCTGTGGAGCTTCTTTTCCAACAAACCTCCTTCACTTCACTTCGCACACCGACGCCATTGCCCACGTGCGTTCGGCCATGTACGAGGGCGGAGATTTCCATAGCCTCAGACCGGGACTCCACACAGGTAGGCAGGGGCGTGCCCCTTGTCCAATCACGCCACAGAAGGCGACTTTCCCATGACACGTCGGCCAATGAGGGTGGAGATGGCCACAGAAGGCAACTTTCCCACGACACGCTGGCCAATGAGGGTTGAGATGGCCACAGAAGGCAACTTTCCCACGACACGCCGGCCAATGAGGGTTGAGATGGCCACAGAGGGTGACTTTCCCATGACACGCTGGCCAATGAGGGTTGAGATGGCCACAGAGAGCGACTTTCCCACGACGCACCATCCAATGAGGGTGGAGATCACCCCAGACGGCGATTTTCTCACCCCGGAGGAAAAAGGAATATAAAGGAATGCCAGGCTGAGAGTGTAGGTCATCAGCGTCTTGGGGGTCACGGGTCTTGGTGCTGGCTGGTTCGTCTGGTCCTGGGTCATCGTCGTCTCTGATCTTCTCCTTGGTCTTGGTCGATTGGTGTGGGCCGGTTGGAGAGTGCGGTACCTGGTGCTTGGAGCGGCATCGTGTTGCAGGTTCGAGTCCCGCCGAGTCGGATCGTTGAAGACCACACGAGGTGGATAGGTCCAAACACAGGCTCTGGTCTCCAGCTCACCTTTCCTCGAGCTGGAAACCTTCAATAAAGACCCGACGGGGTCCATTTATTTGTGTGTGTGTCTGTGTGTGGGCCCGTCTTCAAGTAGAATTGTGTAAGTGCTTCCTTTTGCTCAATGTACATTGCATTTCTTATAGTCGTGATAGCTCTGCTCTTTGTGTGCTTCCCCCTCCCCGATTATTGTAAAATAAACACCCCTATTGTTGAATGTACCAGCTCATTTCTGTGCTTCTTTCATTGGCTTAGCACGGTGCATGTTGGGAAATTGGGAAACGGTAAATTGTGCATTTGGACCGACGGACCTCGGTAACCATCCGCTCGGGTTACGCACGGTTCGAGCACGGTAACAGCTCGTCCCGCTCGAGCTCCGTCGAGGGTGTGAATTCCCCGGTAGCTTTGCCGCGTGGGTTTTTAGGTATATTGAAGGTTGGCAATTAACCCTATCCCACGCGGTCGAATTATTGGCGATTCACGGTCCTGTAAGGCACCCGTGCCTTTCGGAGTTCTCCGAGAAGCATTATCTAGATTCCGAGTGTTCGGTGGACCCGACTCATGATCACCACTGAGACCCAGCCTCACAACAGTATTTGTAAAATCCTCAATTTTCATCCGATTGACTGGATATTTGAAGAGGATTTATATTTCAGGTCACTGAATTCAACCAGTGAAGTATTTTGGAGGTCAACATCGACCAAACAGTCAACATAGGCCCAAGGTCAACAACTATGGTGGTATTTCTAAAATCCTCAATTTTCATCCCATTGAATTGAAATTTGAAGAGGATTTGCATATCAGGTCACCGAATTCAACCACCAATTATTTTTGAGGTCAACATAGGCCAAAATATCAAGAGGCCGAATTTCTAAAATTGTCAATTTTTATCCGATTGACTTGAAATGTGAAGAGGAATTGCACATTTGGTCATTAAATTAAACCACCAGTTATTTTTGAGGTTAAATTTGTTTTATAGACTTTGCAAGTATTGTGCTCTGCACAACGTCGTCATCTTGTTTGTTTGTCTGTCTCTCTGTCTGTGTGCAGGATATCTCAAAAAGTTGTGAACGGATTCTGATTAAATTTTGTGGACAGGTTGGGTGTGCGACAAAGCTAAACTGATTAGATTTTGGTGAAGATCCACATCCGGATCTGGCGAATATAATTTTTTCAGTGATTCTTCACCATTGAGAGATAGGGCAAAACTGATATGTAACACGATATCTCAAAATGTTGTGGACGGATTCAGACTAAACTTGGTGGAAACGGGTGTGTGACTAGGAAGAATCGATTCAATTTTGGTGAAGATCTGAATCCGGATCTGGATCTGATAATTCTGGAAGTGGTTCTTCACCATTGAGAGATAGGGCCAAAAACGATATGTAGAATGATATTTCAAAAAAGTATTGGGCCCGATATGTTCTTGTGGCTCAGGCATTGTGTGGCGGAGGTATGCGCTTTACCAAGTGCCCTTCTAGTTCTTAATGTAATGTAAGTGAAGATTCGAGTAAAGCAGCACAAAACTGTCCCTCAAGGTTCTGTTAATGGCATATTACAACACCTCCCAATTTCTCAAGGCGATGAACCTTTGATAGCAGCACAATGTGGCATGTCCAATTGTTTTGGGTATCAAACTCAAACAAGATAACTCGTCAGTAAATACACAACCCACCAAGCTTTCGTGTCAATCCAATTCACAATCAGATGCAACATCATTGTTTTTTTTTTAACAAAGGGTACACTTTGGCAACACGTGTGCAACTTAAAATCTAATCCAGTGTCCGGATAATAACAATAAAACTGTTCCCAACATTGGTGATTTGAATGCTGCCTTCCGACTACGTTCCTTCATCTCACCAGGTCCTCGATGTTTCCGTACACATTCTTCTTCATGCCTGATGCTCTGGTGGCCACCCACCCTCCCAGGGAGCTGAACTCCACAGAGTCCGGTTCATGGCCTGTGCAAAATCCTCTTTCGGCAAGCTGCAGACAAAATCAAGAACATTGGAAGTCAGAAAGACAATTGCTCGGACATTTGTGAAGAAACCACTGAAATGGAAACACCACTTGTGTGACACTGCCGCCTGGTGGACATTCAGATAGGTGGAGAAATGAAACAGCCTATTTTTATGGTAGCTAAGAAAATAAATGGAGCTGCTGGTCACTCAAAAGAACACCTCAAAAAAGGTTAAAAAATAAAAAAAAACCTTAAAACAACTGTTACAATGCAGCACAAAACTTTCAAGACCTACTCCACTACTATCCACTACTCCAGAGATGCCAACTTTTGGAAATCAGAATTAGGGAGGATTTGCAACCGACACCAAATAATGTGCGCGAAGCGCACATCTCGAGCGCGGAGCGCTCGACCCTTGCGGCGGGGTCCAGGGCCCGCCTTAGGGTCCTGGAAGCTCTGGGGTTCTAGACGCTCTCTAGTGCCCTCTGAGCCCTATTTTGGAGCATTTAACATGTTAAGAATTCCCACTTTTTGAACAAAAAAAGGGGAAAATTGTGCACTTTTTAATGTAACATGTATGTTAATATTAGTAAGTTAGGGGACAATCAAAGATTAACAAAAAGCACAAAAGAAGCAATATTTTTCTTACCTTACTGGCTGGTACTACTGCTGCTTGCTTTTTCCATGGCAGCTTTGCTGAGTGACAGCTGTGTGGCTCTTTTAGCCCTTCTGATTATGTCTTTGCTGTATTCTCTCTGGTAGCAAGGGGTGCTATGAGCTAGTTTTTCAATTAAGAGAGCTTCCAGGGTTTTGACACTCAAATTGGGACGAAATTCAGTATGATTCTTCCGTACAAGACTGAGTGCCCGCTCACATGATGCGTTCGAATGAGGAATGACCAAGATTCCCTTCATCACTTTGCTCAAATTAGGATACTTCTTGGCACCAGTGCAGGGATCTGTGAGCTGTGAAATCCGATGCCACTGCTCATCCACTCTCACTGTCTCAGTAGCAATTGTAGCTATGGAGGCGTCTGCCTGGTAGTGAGCGAATTCACTCTCAAGACTGTCTATGTCACTATCACCGCCACTGAACAGACAGGGGAATTTCTTGATGAAAAACTCCACACAGTCAAACCCCACTTCTTGGTGTAGCTTAACATCCAGCACCTGAGCATGCTTGGCTAATTCATCATCTAGCGGCCAGGTTTTGAAGATGTAATTGCAGGCTTTCACATAATATGAGCGAACTGCACTGAAGAAACCTTGGATGTCTGACTCACTCAGAGTGAAGGTGGATTTCTTGAGACTCCTTTGTTCCCTTATATACAGTTTGGCATCGTTCCCAATCATGAGGTCCTCATCATTCTTCTGATGATTTCTGTCAGAGAAGGGTACATTTACCAGAGCAACCGATGACACCGATGGTTTCAAAAACCGTACGAAGATATCTTTCAGAAGACCATTCAATTGTCCGTGCAGGAGATGAATACAGGGTTCGTCTCTTTGGAGCAGAAGATTCCCCTTCTCAAAAAGCTTGTCAGCATATCGAAGGAAGAAACAATAGAGTTTTGTTTGTGGAGACAAGAACATCCTGTTGACACGTTTTTCTCTAGATTCCTGCACAGTGTTTGAGGAAGATGCGCTTTTAGTTGTAGAACTCGTAGTACACTTAGCCGCAGGGCGATCACACTTGCGTTTACTGCCAGCAGAAGAGGTCAGACTCGTAGTACCAGATCCAATTTTACGTTTGAGGAGAGAGCTTGAGGTAGGTGCAGCCAAGGAAGAAGACCTCTGATTCGAAGGTTTTGCTGAGCTTCTATCAAGTGATTTGGCAAAAGCAGAACTTAACTTGGGTCCTTCTTTGCCTGTAGATGGGACTATCACAGTCTTTCTCGACTCTGAAGGGATCTGCTTTGTAGATGAACGTGATGAAGGGCCGGTGATGCTACCTGCTCTCAGCATTGGTTTTGCTGCTGTCCCTGCTGTCTTCTTCGCAGCAGATACTGCAGTGGTAGTGGTGAATGCTGCTCCACTAGTGCTTGATCCTGCAGTGCCAGTACTGGCAGTAGATACAGTGCCGTCCTTCTTGCTCGTTGTTAGAGTCTTGGCTACAGTTGGTTGCATTTTTCTTCGTACTTCTTCTTTGAAGAAGAGGCGAAGTGGCTCCCACTGTTCAATCAGCCTGTCTAGGCACTGACCAAGGGACAGCCACCTTGTTGCGACATGCTTCAGAATCTTGTGTGTCGGGGCATCACAGAGTTCTTGCAGTGCTTTCACTCCTTTGACGCGTTTACTACTTTTGTCCAAGTAGTAGTAAATATCGATGAGAAAGTTATCTAATTCAATGGGTAAGGCCTGAGCCGCCTTCTTGGCCGTATTGTGCATCATATGGCAAGGGCATCCCATGATGTAGCACTCTGGATTTTGTTTGTGGATATAAGCAGCGACTCCTTTGTGCTTGCCCACCATGACAGAGGCATTATCAGCACAAAAGGAAACACAATTTCCCCACGGAATTTTCCTGTCACTGAACTCATGATCAAGCAGTTTGAAAATGTTTTCTCCAGTGGAATCTTGTTTGCACGCAGGCAAACTTAGCAAACCTTGCTTCACAATCCCAGCACTGTTGTCATAGTACGAAATCAGGACAGGATATAGCTGGGCCTCACCACTGTCATTGCTACCGTCTGTAGCTAGGCTAAATGGAGCTAGTCTAGCAATATCGGCAATAGATGAAGCAGTAACATTTGACAACTCACCAATTATTGCTGAAGTTTTTGTTCTTGCACATCCATACTTTGAAGCAACTTTTGAATCTGGAAACATCTTTTGAAATAGAGGTCCAGCATGATCTGAGACTGATATGGGCAAGTTATGTTCCACAATAAATCCACTAAAGAGAAGTTCCGCTCGGGTAACATCCTCTTCCTCGCTTGTCCCTTGTTTGGTGAAATAATTCAGAAGTGTACCGGTACTCGTGCTCGAAGATCTCTCCTTTGCAATGTCTGTGTGCCGTTTGCTTCCAACGTGCTTCCGAATATCATCGCGACCTCCGTGCTCAACTGAAATATCAACGCTGCATACTGTACAATACGCATGATGAATTCCTCTTTCAGACTTTCGAATACACGGGTATTGGAGACTGTATTCGGTCTTGTACTTCTGAGACCATTTCTTGGTCTTCGTAAGCTTCTTTTCTGCCATTTCGTAATCAACATCGAGGGCTTGAAGCATCGGTAACTTCGAAGTCGATGTTCCACAGCTGCAGCGCGACTCGTAGAACTCTAGCGGCTGTTAAACACCGCACGGTGGTCGCGACCGCCGGGCTGGTACGGGGCCCAGCTGCATGCAGTGAGCGTATCGCATGCATATACACTGTGCATACATACCGCATGCACTGTATTGCACACATACCGCATGCACTAAATCTCAGTGCATGATCGCATAAGCGAGATCCAGACCCAATGTTTCGCTGCTCCTCATTTGAATTTGCAATTTTTTACGTACAATTTGGTAGCAGCGAACGTTATGGAGTTACCACATGCTATACGTAGCAGACGATGCTTTTCATTCAATTCTCATACTAGTACATTCTGATTAGTGAACAGTGCAAAAATATCAAAATTTCGGGAGGATAAGGATAGTGATCGTAAGGGCGGGAGTTTGGGTGAATTTTCGGAAGCCTCCCGATGAAATCGGGAGGGTTGGCATCTGTGCTACTCGTATTTTTCTTGAAGCAGCAGCGTATTCTTTCATACCACTCCAAGTATTGAACTTTTGACACTTCTTCGCACACAAATGCATTTAAAGCATTCCTCACCTTCCTTTCCAAATCTTGACCAATGATTCCCGCTTCGATGCAGGCAGTCAGATTATTCTCATCAATCCACAGGATCTGATTCTGCAAGACAAAATCCATAGGATTAAAAAAAAAATAAGTAAAAATGACCTGCAAGTACCATTTACACTTAAAAGTCTAAAATAGACATTGGTGGTTCAACTTATTTGAAGGTATGGTAGGGAGAACTAATTAGGCCACAGGTACGGTCTCTCTCAAGGCACAGCATTACAAGTTGTCCAGTTGTGCAGATGAGATCCCGTATAACAAAAAAAAAAAAAGGAAGAGATGATCAATGTTTTTTTCATCCATTAGTTATCCTAAATTTAATGGCCAGCTCAGTTTATCACCAATGACATGCGCCAACACAAAGTGTCACCTGAGTAACAAATTATTACCGTATTTTGCTTTCGCACCATCTTATTGACCATCACGCAACTCGGTGATGACTTCTCCGCTCCGGATTCACCACGCAGCCCATTCGATAGCTCAATTGGAGATTCCTTGATTCCAAATTCACTGCACGACTCACCCGAAAGCGTGATCATGGCGAGGGGAGCACCGTATTGCTCCGGGATTACCTCCCGTTTGCTTTCCCGATGTACAAATTATTAGAGAAGTCCGTCCGAGACGTCAACACATGAGTCACGTGTATGACACGAGATCCTCCCTGTAGCCCCTCACTCCACAAATGCACCTCTCCCGTCCCGACAAGCAATCTCGGCCCTTCATTTTGGTGAGTACCTCTGTAACTGTTCATATAATTGTCCATTTGCGCATTTAATTTTTGTTCTTTATCGAGTTGATTAATATGTGTCTCTAACACGTAGTTAAGTGAGGTTGAAGTTACATTAGGGTGACCGAAAATGTGCCCTTGGTAATACAGCCCTTCCCGATAACACGATATCAATGGGAATATCTCGTCTGCTTAAGGTCGTTTTGCTTAACGTCACATTTTCTAGGAACGCATTCATGATGCTAAGGAGAAACTTGGCTGTAGTGCGTTTTAAATTAACAATTAGACAATTTATTTCAGGAAATATCACACTTTTCAATTATACGTCTTCATTTATGCAAATCAATGTCTTAAATCATAGACAAGTCAATTCTGAAGACAAGTCAGGCCTGGACTTTCGGGAAAGAAAGTTCCGACTTGTACAACAAAAAATACGGTATTATTAGCTCCACCACCGAAGGTGAAGGAGGTTATGTTTTCACCCCCTTTCTGTCTGTTTGTTTATCTGTGTACAGGATATCTCAAAAAAGGTGTGGATGGATTCGGACAAAACTTGGTGGACACGTTGAGTGTGTGGCAAGGACAAATGGATTCGATTTTGGTGAAGATCCATATCCGGATCTGGATACGAGAATTATTAAATTTTCAAAGTGATTCTTCACCATTGAGAGATGTGGCCAAAAACGACATATATCATAATATTTCAAAATTGTGTTGGGCCCGATACGTTCTCGTCGGTCAGGCATTGCGTGGCGGAGGTATGCGCTCTACCGGGTGCCCTTCTAGTTTTTATTACTTTCTTGCAAGACGATCTGACAAGTGAAATTATACACGACACACAACCATGATAAATTTGGTAATGCTGAGAGATCTAATTGTCAAACAAGATTCAGTTAGATTGTCAAACAATTCCAAAGATTGTCAAACAAGATTAAGTGAAGGTGTGGGGAGAGCCAATTTAAGCTTTTACTGATGTGATATGACCAAACACACATTGCAAGCACTTTGAGATCAATGTTCTGCAACAAATATTCAGTGACAAAACAAACCTGCAAAACATTTCTCAATATTATACCTGAAGTAGTAAAAATATTTCCTCAATGCAATCTTCAAGGTTTTCCAAGAATGATAGTATTTCCAAAAAAAATTTTTTTTTTAACTGCCAATTGGGATAATAAATTAATAAAGTGGAATACAGTATATAAAATGAAGATTATGAAAGACATGAATAATAAAGGCTGTGTCCAAATGTGAAGATTGAAAAAATCAAAAGACAATTGAAAAATAAATTTGCTAGGTTCATCCAATCAATATTGTGCAAATGTAACAGAGAGCTTTCAGTCCTTGGTGACATCACAGAACCCCATCACATGACTGGGAGGATAGCCTCGACGCGTGTGCACTCTCCTGCGACCTGTGTACCTTCAAGGAAAATAATCCAATCTTTGCACAAGATGAGCCAAATTAATGATGTGCTGAAAACCTTTTACATGATCATCTCATTCAGATAGCATCCTGCAGAATCACAACATCCATCATTACCAACATCATCAGGAAAGATACCACAAGTTCAAACATCAACACAGTTTCAGTAATGTTCCATTTGTGAGTGACCTCTTATAAATCTACATCATAATATAAAAATGTCTTCCTTGCTTGCCACCATGCTGTTTCACAGCTATTCCAAATCCGATTTTTAATGTACTTCTGCTGTTTGTACTAAAACCAGAAACAGTGCTTTCACTGCTGTTTCCTTATGGGCACAAAATTTGCAAGCAACAATAAACAGTCACCTGACATTTTGTTCATGTGACAAAATGTGCAATGCTGAAGGAGAAGGAGATTGGGACCATACTCTGTGCAGAGCGTCGGTGCTGCTTAAGCAGTCTCCTTGGCTATTGGACACAATCCTGGATGAGTCGCCACTCCGACGCAGGATTCCAGCAAGCTGGGACTCATTTTGCCGATCTCAAAAGGATGAGAGGTCAAGTTAACCCCACCTGGTATTAATTCAACAGCCGAGTGGGATTTGAACTCAGGAGCATAGGATCCAAAGCCCACCATCCTAACCATTAAGCCAACACCAAGCATTTGTATGCTGAAGGGAAAGAGATGTAAAACTTAATTCAACCAAAGTAATCGTTGTAAAGTGAATATGTCCATTGATTATTATCCAAACTCCACAGCAAATGAATGCTCGAGGAAACTTTAAAGCAAGTAGACGCACCATCTGAGTCATGTCCAGCGAGAGAATGCAGCGTTTCTCCTCCAGGGGGCACTCAAGGGCACTTGAAACGCTCGTTCCACCTGCGTGAATCAGCAGGAGCCGTAATGAGAGCCATAATGTGTCGCCACATCGGCAGGATAAACCATTGCGAGAACATTACTGCAATTTTGCATCGGGATCAGCCGACGTCTCAAAAACACTTGGTTCGGCAGACAAACGACTCAAAGAATAAAATTTTTAAAATAGCAATATATATAGTTCTTTCTGGAAGTACCAGACATTATCTTCTTCCATTGAAGGAAGAAATAAGCATCGTACAATTATTGCACATCACAGGTTTCAGTGACAGGGTTTCATTGGGAGCGATTGAAGCTTTCAAAACAGGCCTGCACACCTTATCGTCGTCATTTCATTCTGAATTTGTCACAAGTAAAAATTGACAATTCCAGTTTTGTCACAAGGCAAAACATGATGAACGAAGTTGATCGAGGCCTCAACCTAAATCGATATAAACAGCAAACACACGAGCACCGTTCAAAGAGTTAATGTGAACAAGATACTCACATTCCAACATGCGCAAAAATAAATTAATTTTTTAGTGAAAAAATTACGAAGCAGGAAAAAAAAAAAACACTTTTATTTTATTTTATTACTAATAATATACATTTCTGTAATGAAAACGTTTAAAAATAATAATAATCATAATAATAATAATAATAAAAGGTTGGCGTGCATTGGACGACAGCGAATAGCTTGTTTGTACAACATTTTACAATGCCTATCGTGCTTTTAAAAACATATCTGGGTCAAGGTTAATTGTAGAGATGAAGGACCAACAGTTATGTTGGTTGTGCATGTAATGTAAAAAAATAAAAAATAAAAACCAAATATTAATAATAACCAAAATGCAACCCACCAACATCCACAACTCACTTACAAAATGTAGTCAAAGTCAAAGCAGAGGATGTCTATTGTGCGATTAATTTGATCCTCGTGTATTCAGCCAATTAAAAATAACAAATATACTGAAATTATTTGAAGGACCTCAAAAACAGTAAATAATTAATAAATAAAGCTTACTGCTGCATGATACAGCAGGAAGAAAAATATGAACATACGAATCTTTATGATATCAATGCTTCGGTTGGAACAGACTTTTCAATCTTGGACAAACCGACGGCTTTTCATTGCACACCTGTCGAAAGATCAATGTTGGCACTTTGCAAACCGCACGGGTTTTCGCCCACATGCTTTTTTCCCGAATACACCATCTGCCTTGGTGTAAAGCATTCTTTGGAGACGATTCACTCCTCAACAATACTGTATCCAAGGCCCTATGATCTTAGACGTTTCCACCCAACTACCTCTACAAAACCACCCCCCCTCGCAATTGTCTCACACCTTCTTTACTAATATTTTCAGCTCCTGAAACCAAGGACTGCTATAATTGCTGTATTACGGCCCATTTCAGAAAATTCGCCACAGCTCCTCAAAATGCCGTTAAGGAGGCCGGGAAACGGTCTCAGAGCTAGGCGGATGAACTTTTTACCTCTGTAGGGCGAAGCATCGTCTCCCCGTTTCTCCCACTGCCCTGGCCATGTCCTCATGACCTGCCAATGACCCAGACACCGTGAATACCCCGGCCGTTTGCCTGACCCCTATCCCACCCGGCCACCGGCGGCGAGAGAATACGGGCCACATCCTCGATGCTTCGTCTTGTTTGTTTTGTCGTTTTGCACATCAATCCAATTGCCTGGTCAGTGAAGTGCTTCAGTCTACAGCACTTATCTATATGAACCTTCATCAATTCCAAAAATATGGTGCATAAAGATCTACAGCAATATATTTTTTGTTTGTGGATTTTTGATATCTGGGAACAGATCCTTCACCGTCCCCATGACAAGAATGAGCACGAGTGAAATGCTAGATGCCATGACCCAATTTGCATAACATTATCTTGGAATGACCATTTCCAATGGCACAAATCTGAGGTCGCATGGTAGTCGCTTCTGAAATGGAATCCCACTATTTTAATGCGAGCTGGAAGGCAAAATTAAAATGATGGTTATATTTTGTCGAGCAAAGCAAATTTGCATCGCGTGCTTTTAAAGTGTGATTCGTCCAATCCTACTCACTTTGGAACACAAAATTTGTTTCAACACAAGTGTCTCTGCGGCAACATGAGAAACACCTCTTGATGAAGAAAAACAAAAAGGTGGGGTGGGGTGGAGGGGGAGGGGGATAAGACCTTCCCAAAACAGCACTTGGCTTCTACCAAAGGTTCACACAACCCTCGACTTAATGCCGGCAATTGCGTGTCATTAGCAAAACACGCCCGTGTGCCATAAACATCTACAACAGCATATATGAGCAGAATGGCCACTCTCCCTCATAATGTAATTGAGTATAGATCTCCCACACTTGCATGATTGACTTGCCAAGAATTAGCATAGTGGTGATCAAGGCAAAAGTTAATTAACACAAATTTGCTCGTAACTCATTTTCATGCGCCGATTTACGAGAATGCCAATGAAGGGAAAACCAGAAGCTCCTCCAACGTACTGACATTTGTGTCGAGGTTAGGTACACGACGTAAATGTTTGGGGTTAAAAAATAAAGAAAACATAACAATAATAATATTTTATGCATGCAAAATCCAACATCTAAAACACCTGTCAGAATTAATTTCAACCAGATCGCCTTGAGAACATCAAAGAGCTATGCACAGAGCCGAGTCAATTAAAATACTTTCTTCCACATGACGTTGAATATTAGTCGGCCTAATAAACCGCGGCTCAAACCATACATCTTGCCGCCTTTGTCGTCATAAATGTCACCGCGTTGGGGTTGCTCCAGCGCTTGACATATGGTTTCAATCACAACTCGCAGCCACGGTGACCAGGAAAATCTAGATGCCGATGGCCTTATCCACAATAGAGGCATGCCCGTGATGTGCAATCCGTAGTCCCACCCTTAAGTGAATGTAACCGGCTTACGAGAGCACTCGAGATTGCAAAACCAAAAAAACAAACACACCAACAGTGGCATATAGACAATAGTCGACATGGGCTCACAATCCTGCAGCGAAAATGTTGATGCTCCACCATGGTGATAAACCGCAAGATGGAGAAATACCACGAATGCAGTGCAGTATGATAGCTTGAGAGGTACATTGCAGAAAGAAGGTTGATGTGAGGATTAAATCTAGACTGATGAAGCTTGCCGCTTTGCAAGGAATGGAGAAAAATCATCGTTCACCTCGTACGATCAGGCACAAGGCTACGATGCAAATCAAATCTGGACGTGGAAGCACCGTTTTCAGGTTACATAGAATGCATTAACCCTTTGCCTTTTGAGTTAACAGGAGCAATTAAATGACAAACAGAATACCATTCGTCATTCACGTTAGAAAACACATATTGTACCAGGATTGAATTAAGAATTCAGCCCACTGGCTGCATCATTACTGAGTGTTACCGATTCAATGCTCCCTGCATGGCTGTGCCACTCGTGCGGTGCCACTGCACATTACGGCAAGGATTTTGAATTTGCCCAGGGTACCGACCAGCGACAATTATTGCCTACCGATTCACCGAATACCATGAAAACCAGTGATACAATTTGTTACATGGATGGGTTTAAGCCTCGTGAGTATTTTAACGCAACGACTCTGTAAGGTCATAATAAGGTTAGATGTTTCACATGATAAAAACAAATTTGAGAATTTACAAAATGGCGGTATTGGCACTCAGACAATTGGTGAGTTTATATCAATGTTCGTCAACAAAAAAAATGGGGGGGGGGGGTTAAGAAGCAGAATAGGGCAAAAATGTACTTGCTGGCAATGTTTATAAAGGACAGGTGACAAAGCAAAATGAGAAAATACAATTGACGTGAATGCGTCAATGGAAATGCCTTCACCCATGTAACATGTCAACCCACTGTTATGTTTAATCTCAATTAAAGGTCACATGAGAGAGAGAGAGAGTGACAGTAAGAAAAGGAAAAGAGATACTAAAGTAAGAAAAGGAGAGTGGTGAAAGAGGAGACGACAATAAGGAAAGGAAAGACATGAAAGAGGAGACGACAGTAAGGAACCGAAAGAGGTGAAAGAGAAAACGACAGTAAGGAACCGAAAGAGGTGAAACAGAAAACAACAGTAAGGAAACGAAAGAGGTGAAAGAGAAGACGACAGTAAGGAAAGGAAAGCAGTGAAAGAGGAGGAGACAGTAAGGAAAGGAAAGAGGAGCAGAGGAGGTAAAAGAGGAGCAGACAGAGGAGGTGAGAGAGAGGTGAAAGAGAAAAGGTGACAGAGAGAAGGTGGCAGAGAGAAAGTGACAGAGAGAGGGTGACAGAGAGAAGGTGACAGAGAGAAGGTGACAGAGAGAAGTGACAGAGAGAAGTGACAGAGAGAAGTGACAGAGAGATGTGACAGAGAGATGTGACAGAGAGATGTGACAGAGAGATGTGACAGAGAGATGTGACAGAGAGATGTGACAGAGAGATGTGACAGAGAGATGTGACAGAGAGATGTGACAGAGAGATGTGACAGAGAGATGTGACAGAGAGATGTGACAGAGAGATGTGACAGAGAGATGTGACAGAGAGATGTGACAGAGATATGTGACAGAGATATGTGACAGAGATATGTGACAGAGAGATGTGACAGAGATGTGACAGAGATGTGACAGAGATGTGACAAGGGAGCAGACCGACAAGGCTGCAGACCGACAAGGCTGCAGACCGACAAGGCTGCAGACCGACAATGCTGCAGACCGACAAGGCTGCAGACCGACAAGGCTGCAGACCGACAAGGCTGCAGACCGACAAGGCTACAGACCGACAAGGCTACAGACTGACAAAGCAGCAGACAGCAGCTCAAACTGTCATCTTTCGTTACAATTGCACATCAGGGAACACTTATCTTATGAGCAGAGTTTGAGATCTTACCTCCAAATGGAATGATGCAAACATTATGAGTCACAGCCAAGTTCACAATCTTAAGGACATCTTCGTGGCAACCTGCAGGAAACAAGAATTGTTGAACCTTTGCCGAAACAACGCCCGAAGCCATCAAAGGCACATTTAAACAATGCATTAATATCCAAATAAGCCAATTAAAAGAGGCCTTCCTGGATGGAGCGTAGATATTTTACCTACTTGCCCATTCAAGTTTCCCACACAGCCTACCCAAAGGGGCAAAATCGACTTCTCAGCCGAGGTGGCGAAATACCAAAAGTGATGACGTTCTCAAATGTTGTCACACATTGCCAAAGAGTGACTATTTGTGGTCGTGAAATGGTAAAACGGTGGAATTGTCTGCATTTTGCCTTCGAATGTGTGTTGGTCACAAACATCATTAAAAACAATGCCATCTCCTTTTGCATCGCCATTTTCACCCAAAACACTTTCTGCACAACGAAAAGTACTTTCTCTTCAACTCTCATCACATGGGTATCTCGATAGTATAAAGAATCAAGCTTGTCTGGCCGCTTAATGTGAAGAATCTTCTGTTTTTCTGTTTTTGTATGTAGCACAAGGCTGCGAGGTGGCATCATTGCCTGGGAGCATGATGTGCCGCTGATGCAATAATCCTCTGCTGATTAGGGCAGGAATTTGGAATTTGGCCACAGTGCCGGCGATATCTCATCTACTCTTCGCGAATGATGCCGTGAGATCTTTTTGTCCACCAATGAATGCAAGCAGATGGGACACCCGTTCAACATCCATGTTAGGGACGGCACACACGTTGATGAATCGCCCTGCATGTGAAACACAGGGATGACAGTTTATATAGCTGTGTCGAGATTCAAACCCATGCTAGACCGCTTAGAGCCAAGTGTGCGTACCTCTAATTCACCATGTCACCATGTCGAGAATGCTTTGCTGCTGACTTGGATGGCCTAATTGGCTATTCCTGCAGAGTCAGCCTGGACATATTAATGTTGTAATATAAATGGGCCTTGTGCCACTAAATTTCGAAATGGAACAGTTCTGAGAGCAAGCAACTTACATCATAAAGGCATATATTTGAAAAATGTGCGACACATGAGTCTATGTGCATGCATGGACTGAAACTGTTTCTTCAACCAATATGTAGGTTCACCTGCATGTGAAACTTCAGATTGTAAATGAAAAATATTTCAGCAGGATAATGGAACATACAAAACTGCCTGAAATTACTGGATGCAAGATTCACTCACAGGGCCAGACAACTAGGTCTGGAATCCTTTCAAACTTCCCTCCTCCTCGCAGAGCAAAGATCTCATGCAGGCAATGTCCTGAATGATAAAACCATGCTATTATTAAATGAAGAAAATGGCATGGCTGTAATACCACCAAGCAAGACCGCTCTCAAAAGATATAGAAACAGAGAGATTGAAAAAAACATAATAACATAATTCCAAAATGTCAATGGTTTCAGACAGAGACGTCGACTGAGAAAGGTATAAATATAAAGAGACTTAAATGATAACATGAGAAACCAAAGAAAGTTTAACAAATGCATTCCATTTTAGTCTGGGAATTGTGCACAGCTCTAAATAAGTGATCGAACATTTCAGCCTTACCATGAGCACGGAAAAGACGATCTTCGGCATCCAGAGAGTGTGCAATTCCCATCTCCTTTAGCTCAAGTAGAAACCCAGCATTTTGTACTGGTGGTGGTATATACTCCGGGTTTAGGTGTGACTGCAACCTCACAATGAATCCAAATCAATTGATCAAGAAATAGACAATTATATATGTAAATAATTGTAACAATGCAAAGATGGCACGAATATTTATCACTCACCACTAAGCAACATTATCTGTGAATATTAAAAATTACGTGTTGGAATTTCAGGTGCTACGTTAATTTGTATATCATGGCTGCAATATTCTTATTTTTAATCTCGAAATATCTACAAGTTTCTGCATTGGATTTAATCTCTTGTCCACCATCTCTCGTCACCCCCAAGTATGACCTGTGATCATTACTTCCACATTAGCCATTCCAAGGCTGACAGAATGGCCGAGGGGTACGCAAACTTGCCTCGAAGCTGTGTAGCCCGGGTTTGAATCCAGACCCAGCTATAAACTGTCATCCCGGTGTTTCACAGGCAGGGTGATTCATCAACGTGTGTGTCGTCACAAGGATGGATGTTAAACAGGCTTCCCATCTGCCAGAATTCGTTGGTGGATGTTTAAGATCCCACAGTGTCTTTCACGAAGAGTAGGAGAGTTATCGCCGGCACCATGAACAAATTCCAAATTATTGCCCAAACCATCATTGCATCAGTGGCACAGCTGCACCCTGAGCCAATGACGCCACCCCACAGCCTTGTGCTGCATACAAACAAAGAAGAAGCCTTCCAGACTCAACCATCTTACTTGGCAGTTTCAGTCTTTCCTCCCCTCCTACCTTTACTCTTCTCCTGTTTGTTCATGCCCTTGATGTTTGTCCTACTGTTAGTTCTACCTTGCTCTTCCATGAGCCTCATTCCTGTAAAAATAATGATAATAATAAAAATAATAAACAAATAAATAACTTAGATGGAGCTAATGGTAATCCAGCACAGCTAGTATATCATCACAACATGCATCATGTGTAATATGGAAGTACAAAGCTCCTTCGGTATCAATTTTTTCCGATATCGATACATCGGTGGGCTCATACTGGTATATCAGTATGAAAGGTATAAAACATTTTAAAAAAAAGATTAAACAATAAAGAAAACAAGTGCAGGTACAAAGTACACCGGCCCCATGCTAAATAAATAACATACCCTCCAGCCTGCAACTTCGCCGGGGTGCCTTCAGAGCCTGGCAATGCCGCCTTGCAGTACATGGACATTTGGGAGGGAGCGGTGTGCAATAATTGATTAATTACCTGATTGGAATATATAAATAATAATCGCAAAATAATGAATTTCTTAATGAAATGGCTAATAGACTGTTTCATACAAATCTGTAACTTTTTGAAAATTAAGGAATTCATCGAAAAATTAAACAATTGATGAATCAATAAATCAAAAATACCATGTCCAAATATCAGCTTCCAAGCTCAAAAGGTGCCTGAGATATTGCCAGGATGAGAAATAAAATAAATAAGAAATTAATAAATCGATAATAATTAAGTTATTCATCAATTCATTGATTAACCAAAAAATAAAATATACCGTTTTTGCCAAAGCACATTTTCACTTTTGTCCCCAAATATCAGCTCCCGAGCTCATAGAATGGCTGAGATATCGCCCGGCCAAACAAACAAGAAAACAAACAAACAAACAAATGAAAAATCACTCAAAGAGTGACAACTTGGCGAAACGGAACGGCACTCGATAGAGAACTTACCTCTGCCAGGCTGAATAGTTTACATTTTATATCCCACCGATAGGTCGGATCTGAATTCAGACCTTCGCCAAAATCGAATCGATTAGTCCTCGTCAACACCCAACATGTCCACCAAGTTTCGTCCGAATACATCCATAACCTTTTGAGATATCATACAATATCTTTTCCCCATCTCTCAATGGTGAAGAATCATTTAAAAAAAAATAAATAATTCTCAGATTCGGATCCGGATTCGGATCTTCACCAAAATTAAGCGTTGCTCTCCTTGGCCGGTCACCGACACACACAAAACATTTCAGAACAATTGTTTGAAAACTGTGGCTAAAAATCGTGTACCAAACAGACAAACACTACAGACCATACTTGACAAAAAAAAATTTTCGCCAAGCAACGGACAGTAAAAACTGAGTACTCCCTTACTTCGGCATCCGGCGATGGCATCATGCATCACCTGGTTAAAAATGACTTGGTTTTAAAGCGAGATCAGCATTAGTAATCAGCACAGGCCAATATAACTTATTATCGCGGATCAACGTTCCGTTATTCGCCACAGGCTCTCTCAAGCACTTCCGATTCATATAAAATAACTAATTGGCAATTGCTTTAAAAACAGCACGGGGGCAAAGAAAAACGCAACTGCTTGTACGGTGCTTGGGTGTTGAGGATGAAAAGTTAAAACCTACTGTACTTGCTTCCTTGTACATCTTGACGTCATACGTTCCACTGTTCGAGGTGCAGCTGAGGGCATCAAAGCTTTTGAAATCATGTACGGTATCTCAAGATTGTAAACACCTTTCTTTGATTTGATTTTTGATACCGGGTTTTTTGATTCGATTTGATAACGGGAATCGATTTCGATTACAATATACCGGGTTTTATTTTTTTAAAGACTGATTTTTTTTTTTTTTTGGTGTACCGGTATATTCAAAATTCCAATACCGGTATACCAACATGAAATATACCATCAGAGGATGAAAAAGGTCACACATATTCCAGATAATGAGGGAGGTGAATTGGAAACAAGACACCATTTGGTCATCATCTCGAAAAAGTTCCCAAGGGGTGAGGAACGTAGTAACCAAAAATAATTGAAATCAGATAAGTGGTTTTCCATTATTTACAAAAAACATTTTTTTTCAAGATGGCCACCCCAGTCGGCCATCTTGGATCCGGCCACGTCCAAAATCAATAGCGTTCTTCCTTTTCAGGTGTTACATGTGTGACTCAAATTTCAAATCGATATGGCGAAAAAACATTTTTTTCAAGATGGCCGCCCCATTAGGCCATCTTGGATCCGGCCACGCCCAAAATCAATAGCGTTCTTCCTTTTCAGGTGTTACATGTGTGACTCAAATTTCAAATCGATATGGCGAAAAAACATTTTTTTCAAGATGGCCGCCCCATTAGGCCATCTTGGATCCGGCCACGCCCAAAATCAATAGCGTTCTTCCTTTTCAGGTGGTACATGTGTGACTCAAATTTCAAATCTATATGGCGAAAAAGCATTTTTTCAAGATGGCCGCCCCAGTCGGCCATCTTGGATCCAGCCATGCCCAAAATCAATAGCGTTCTTCCTTTTCAGGTGATACATGTGTGACTCAAATTTCAAATCGATATGGTGAACAGTTTAAGAGTTATCGCACTCACAGCTATAAATGTTGACGCCTGGACGGACGGACGGACGGACGGACGGACGGACGGACAGCCGGACGGACAGCCAGACGACCTAGGTGACAACAATATCCCCCTTCCGCCACGCGGCGGGGGATAAAAACCAGTATACCGATATATCGCCAGATCTGAGGAAGTATATACCATAAGTCAATGAACATTAGGTAACTTGGCCATAAAGCAACCAAGGATAGAGTGCACACACAAAGCTATTTTGGGGAAATTTATGGGTGGGGGGAGGAAGGAGTTATTGGAGAGGAGTCAAACTATTCATGATCTTTTCCTTTCGAGAAAATTGCTTGTGATGGGTCTATCGTTCATCATGAGCAGTTTTGCTCTCGGGTTTATGTTCGATCTAAACACATTTTCCTCATGAAATGAGGCATTTAATCAATATTATCGATAAAATTGAAGCCGTGTTTAAAAAGTAGAAAAAGTGCACCATCTTTCCACTCAACCCCCACACCGAAGTGACACACCAGTCACGTCAATGTTTTAATCATCTTCTCCTTAAAAACTCGCACAGAAACCGATAGCTAGATTTATAACAACATAGATACATAGAGATGAAAGATAGATACATACAGAGATAGACAGACAGACAGATAAGTAGAAAAATAGATCAATCGATAGACAAACAAATCGGTTTGGTGGATCATCACAACCATGCTTCTGATGCGTTCATCCACCCCAACTCGGTAAACTGCACTCTTCCATCCATGGTTGATGCTATGACATCATATGTCTTCTTCAAAATCTATTGCCCACAAGGAATGTGAGGGAAACACGAATAGATTGTTTGTTTTATTCTATTTGTTTACATGATCACTAAAAATTTTGTTTTAATACAAAACTACGAACAGCACAATATCGGTGATGTTCATCAACCCCAAATGACAATGTCCGATAAATATGATTATCCAAGTGTCGTTATTGGTTCTTTGCAGAACTGAATTGTTCTCTGTCACACCAACTGAATAAAACTCAAAAGATAGTCTCCTGTTGGGAATGGGTAGTAAAAGCCAAGACCAATGATTTGAATGTAAAAACCAACCACTCATCAATCGACGATGATTCCAGATTTTGTCCTCCGCCCCTCCGACAAGGTCGTAGATGGGGGACGTTGAAATGAGATCCGACCACCGAATCAACCGAACGATCATCCGAACATGCACTTTCATGTTCATGATATTTCAAAAACCGTTGAACGTTTAAAGCATTGATATTGTAGATACCTATTCCTCATAAAATTATCTCAACCCGATTAGATCACGGCTGTGATTGGCTGAATTATGTTGCCATGGCAGCCATCTCAGTAACTTGGCTTGTGCACGTGATATTTCAAAAACCATTCAAGATTTAGTTTTCATATTCCACGCATCTATTCGTCATAACATCCAAAAGTTGGGGGACCTAGAGCATCAGCTCCTTGTTTATGGCGTGATGAAGATGTAATAAAGGAAATCGTCATACACAGGTATGTACGTTGGCATATGACCTATGAAACAGGTGACAGACAGCCTTTTGCATATTAAGATTTAACTTAGTGGTGGCTCATCCTGCATTTCATAGAAACCGAAATGTTTCAAACTGATTATCTGTTTCTTCAGAAACCAGGATTCAGGTGGATTTACTTATTTTAATTTGGATTTTTCTTATTTCCGTCTTCGTGTAATGCCACTACTGTACATAAAATATAGTCATTGACTGTCTTTGGTCTGTATTAGCGAATCAGGTAACGCGTTTTATAACCACACAAGCTGTGATTACTCGTTGAGTAAACACTCAGAAAGCCAAAAAGAAAACTAAACACTTTAAAAAGTCACACAAATAAACTTATTCAAATAGAGCAGCATTCATATGTCAAAATATTTCAATTGATCGATCATCGAAAATTGCAATCAATTACCAAGTTGAAAGTAAAAAGTAGCCAATCATTGATGACGTCAATTAATTCGAACAGCACAACTATGCTCAGTCTCCAGGTAATATATTCAGGCATTTCTGGTATTGAAAAAAAACCAAAACAACTATTTAGCATTCCTCAAAGTTAATGCCACAAATATTTTCCAAACATGACATTGACTTGATGTTTTATGGATAAACAACAGCAAGCCAAAGGACTCGTCGCAACTGGTGAGATTCATTGAATGTGGCAGCAGATATTTATGTCACCCACTGTGATCTATTAGCTACAACAGCACGATCATCAAACCAGACACATCTGTAGAAGAGGTGGTATCGACCATAACATATTAAATACTTGTAGGAATGACCACCTCGTTTTTCTGAGACGACACAAAATCAGCTCCAATGATGCAAAATTGAACTCAGAACATCATGCAAGGTAGCACACTCACTGTTGTGCAGTTTAGTATGGGTTTGATTCTCAACTGACTGTAAACTGGTGTCTTGAAGGCAGGGCTTTACATCAATGAGTACACCATCTGATGAATGGAATGACAAGCTGGGGAGCCATCTGCCAGCAATGTTTCCGACTGATGGATATTAAAGACCCAACAGTGCAATCTTTCGCAACAAGTAGGCGATTGGCACTGGTACGCTGGTCAGATTCCAAATTTTCTGCCCTGGCTATTGCTGTGAAGGCAACGGCAAAGCAACGACGATAATCCTTGCCATGAGACTGCTTTGGCAACAGCAATCCTCAGACAAACCAATGCAGAAAGATCGAGTGTGTACAAGTGGACAGAAGCTCATTGGAGGTAGACAGAAACTCAATGGCAGAATTTTCCTTCTCACGGAGAAAAGCACCTTTGAGTTGTCAAATCAAGGAACGTCTCAACAACCATTCAACAAGGATGCACCACAATTCTCAACTGCCCTCTGATATAATTAAGCAAAAATATAAACGCAACCATAAAATCGATTTACCAGCTACAACAAAGAGTTCATTTTTCAGAGGGATAATGCATCACCACATCATGGATGAAGCATTGTCAAAATATTTAAGGTTACATGGATGGCTTGAACTTCTGTGGTTGCTGTTATCAGCCCATGCTCACGAAGCGAAAAGCGGGGTTAAGCGATCGTTCCGTACGTGCATCTGCATTTTGTTCTCCCCTTTTCTCTGAAACCGCTTATCGGATTGACATGAAATTTTCACCATCAGTGTGAATACTCATGTAAAATGTTTTAATGTAATTATGACGTCATTGGTCATGTGGTGTGGTAGGCATAATTGAAAAAAGGAGAAAGGTTGGACCTCTGGATCTCTGACACCACTCCGTGGAAAAAAAAAACTAACACTTGGCACATGTCAAGTACTCCTCATGGGGAATAAGTGTGATTATTTTTTTAATGAGGTCATAAGTGCCTTCATTATGATGTCATAACTGCATAAGTGGAATGCTACATCCAATCAGTATAAAAACTTTTGAGGGTCATATAGGGATAAATTGGTCAACAGAAAAAAAAATTATGTCATCGGTCACATGGTTTGGCAGTCATAAAATGAAAAAAAAACCTTCAAAAATCTTCTTTTCCAGACTGGCTGGACAGATCGAGGAGAAACTTTAAGGTATGACTGCCTATCCTTGAGGAACAAAAAGGTCCCCACCTATGATGTCATCAGTCACATGGTTTGGCAGCCGTATTGTTTTTACCATAAAACCTTTAAAAATCTTCTTCTCCAGAATGGCTGGGACAGATCGAGAGGATACTTTACACACATTTTCCCCAAGCCTTGGGGATGCCAGGGTGTTCATGAAAATTGATGGGTCACATGGTTTGGCAGCCATATTGGATTGAAGGAAAATATTTTTTTAATTCTCTCTCATGAACTGCTGCATCAATCAATGTGAAAATTCACAATTATGATGTAGTATTGATGGGGACTATATGCTTTAAATTTCAACCTGATCGGATGCATGGTCTGGCAGCTGGGTTTGTTGAATTTTTTGAATCTGAATTATTATTTTTTTTTTTGAATAAAGCTCACTTGGCTGTGCCTGGATGGGTTTGAGGGTAGATGAGTAGCAGTTGAAACCTGAGTCCTATCCAGGTTCTTCCTGATGACTTCATCTTTGCTTTTTGCTTGTTTGGGTTCCTTCTGACGACTCCAATGCAGTACCTATATTATTTGGTCTTCCATTTGATTTGAATTTAATTTTTTGAATTACAAATTTGCCTCCAGAAAAGTTTCCTCACAACAAGTCCTTCTCAAGACTGTGCGGGTTAAGTAGTCTATGAATACCGTGTCGTTTTACAATGATCAATGGAGTAAAATAAATGAGGTTAACTAAAGAGTAATGGTTCAGCCTAAATCTTATATTGAAAATGTTTTTATGTACTCTTGTGCATTCCTCCAAGATTATGCTGAATACATGTCAGCTTATGTGAACCGAAGCAATGCAAAGGAAAAAAAAAGTTTGTATGAGGTACAATTGGTACATACAAAAAAGGAAACATGCTGGTGAACAAATAGCACTGTCACCATTGTATTTTTTTATCATATAATTACAAAACTGTTACAAATGAGCAAACAAATGGGGGAAAAATTTCATGACAACTTTCAGCAGTGAGCCGAGCTACGAGTGGGCATCATTTGTCTCCAGTTTCTCAACAGAACTTGGCGATGCAAGAAAATTGAACACAAGGGGGCGCACATACTCCATTATTTACAATAAATGTGCATTGCACAACCCAGAATGGTCATCGTCTCACAGAAAAGGTCGACGCAGCATCAACTGCACAATATTTTAGTTCATGAAACACTTCAAATATCAACATCAAGAACAAAATAAAGTTAAAATGAGAGTATTGGAGAAGAGACCAATGAAGAAGATGAAATGGTGAAAAGATCAGAATGGTAGAAATCACCCAGTGGATTAAGATGTGAGCACAAAAAAAAGAGGTTGGAAGAAATAAAGAATACTTTGGAAAGGAGAAATGTCTGGACTTAGAGGGCTGCAGAGGATAAGAGGAAGAGAAGGGGTTTACGAGTCCTGTATAGTTATGGCCTTGTGGTGAGAATACCAGAAAAGAAACCAGGGGTTGTACAGTGAAATAAATTAAAAGCATATGTTAATACTACAGAGATTTTGAAACTTAAGCTGAACCTCAGAGAAAGATCATTGTACTCCTGGAATAATGGTAAAAACCCAGCTTCTATTCTGCTTCTCATGCAATACCAGTCTAGTTTGTGGTTCACGCAATGCTACTTGGGATGTGCACCAAGATACTGCTCGGGGGAAGACATTGCCACTAAAGTGTGTGTGTGTGTGTGTGTGTGTGTGTGTGTGTGTGTGTGTGTGTGTGTGTGTGTGTGTGTGTGTGTGTGTGTGTGTGTGTGTGAGAGAGAGAGAGAGAGAGAGAGAGAGAGAGAGAGAGAGAGAGAGAGAGAGAGAGAGAGAGAGAGAGAGAGAGAGAGAGAGAGAGAGAGAGAGAGAGAGAGAGAGAGAGAGAGAGAGAGAGAGAGAGAGAGAGAGAGAGAGAGAGAGAGAGAGAGAGAGAGAGAGAGAGAGAGAGAGAGAGAGAGAGAGAGAGAGAGAGAGAGAGAGAGAGAGAGAGAGAGAGAGAGAGAGAGAGAGAGAGAGAGAGAGAGAGAGAGAGAGAGAGAGAGAGAGAGAGAGAGAGAGAGAGAGAGAGAGAGAGAGAGAGAGAGAGAGAGAGAGAGAGAGAGAGAGAGAGAGAGAGAGAGAGAGAGAGAGAGAGAGAGAGAGAGAGAGAGAGAGAGAGAGAGAGAGAGAGAGAGAGAGAGAGAGAGAGAGAGAGAGAGAGAGAGAGAGAGAGAGAGAGAGAGAGAGAGAGAGAGAGAGAGAGAGAGAGAGAGAGAGAGAGAGAGAGAGAGAGAGAGAGAGAGAGAGAGAGAGAGAGAGAGAGAGAGAGAGAGAGAGAGAGAGAGAGAGAGAGAGAGAGAGAGAGAGAGAGAGAGAGAGAGAGAGAGAGAGAGAGAGAGAGAGAGAGAGAATGAAATTGCTTACAGGTTAAGGTTCTTACTTAAGGTAAGGGAACAATGTTTTGAAGTTTACAATTTAAATTAAGTTGAATTTAGGATGTTTTGAAATTAACATCATTTGCAGCAATCCTTTAAATTAAATGATTTTAAGAGCGTGTGTGAGTGTGTATCGAAACATGTGGAGTGTGACGAGCACTCCACGATCTCCATTGGACAGTCCTACACCAAAGCGTCACCTCCAATCCAGAGGCCTCGGCCCGGTGACTCTGGCAAACAGGCAAAGATTATATGGGCAACATCAGTTAAACATCAAACTGAGCCACCTATCCGGATTCCAGGCATATTTGCCCTCATCAGGACAGCATTCCGATAAATATCTAACCAATGATGACCACATTTGTTGTTAATACATCAGACCACTCCTGACTGTTATGGTGAGCATCTCCGCGCATTATTAGTCAGGTTCCCAGTGTATTTTTGTTCAATATTCGTGGAGATTTGCAACCAACTGCATTTTTTGGAGGATTTGACCTTACTGAACACCAAAACCAATGTTTCCATTTGATTCGATCCATTTTAGGGATGCCATCTTGGATTTAAAAATGGCTGCCTTTTCATACCTATTTTAGTTAATATCTTGAAAAGTAAGCAAGATATTGTGTTGATTTCAATGGATATAAAGACATTTTTGGGATCAAGGAAAATGTTTGTGCAAGCAAAAATAGGTTGTGATCGATGCCTGTGATCTTTGATAAGCTGCCATATTGGATTCCAAGATGGCCACCACTGAAAAAACAATCATATGACTATAATTTTCACCTCCAGCTGAGCAATACGCTGTTGATATGGTGATTTTTCAACCAGTGTTAGCGACTTACAGGGGTTAATAAAATGATCGTGTGACAAGAACAATTTTCAATAGATCAAAAAAATGCGAACATTACATTAATTAATCGAATCAGAAATTTGTTTACTGTATTGTCAGGTTGTAGCCCATAATGACTGACTGGTCAATTCTTAGTAAGGGATCCACATCAACAATGGGAGCATTGAAGCAGAATATTCTGAGAGTCCATGTCCAGGCTAGAGTGTGGGGCCAAGCTAGTATTGGACATCAGACCTTCGTAGATCCACTGAAGAATGGATTCTTCCATGACGTTAATGGTAATCTTATGTCCCATACTACAGATGATCTTTCTGCACCAAACACCATAATTGAGATGGTTTCTTGTCACTGCAAGGGTGATTGCTCAACACGCAGGTGTGGTTGCAGGTCGCACAATCTTGCCTGCACAGACCTCTGTTCATGCAGCACTGAATGCCAAAATGATGATGACTCTCTCAGTATTCCTGTGTTTGATGACAGTCCAGAATATGTCAATTGAACTAAAACTGTTTGGTCCAGCGAATATGATTTCGATGGATTCATTCCAGTGTCACAGTTTGTATGTTGATCTGGTGCATTTTGCAGAATATTCTTATCAGATATAGTCAGATATCATAAAGTGAAGGAAGTTTTTACGTGAGAAGTTGACAATGCACCAGCTATATAGCCACTTTAGTAGGTGCTCGATGCCCTGCACTATACAAACATGTACTTCATGCCACACGTTCTGTCAACAGGCATGCACGGTAATTGCATATTGCCACAAAATAGTTCTAAGTGTACAGAAATAACTACTGGTGGGCAAATATCGTAGGTTGCAGCAAGCCAATACCAAAAATTTTCAAATAGCTGCACCATCAATTTCCTCAACTTTGAAAATGTGGAGATGCCCCCGAGGCTACTCGGCTCACAATTCTTAAGCTGCAAGTAAGTTGTAGTCCAAAATAGATTTTGAATGGTGACCATTGTGGATGATAAAATAACCTGCATTTCGAATTCTTACATAATTTCAATTTGATGTCAATACATGCATCAATTTCCAAAGCTTCAAATGTTAGGTTCTTATTGCAAAGAATTGTGTTCCAATTTTAATACAATAATTGATACAATAACAAACAAAAGAGGTTTTTGATGGCAGCCATCTTGAATTCCAAGATGGCTGCCATCAAAATCAATTTCGACTCGCACGATCATTTTCCTCCACCCCAAAAATGTGGGTATAGCTGTAGTGTCCAGAGGGCCGTAGGACTCGGATAGTCGTGAGGGTTGTCGAACTCTGTTTATTGCCCGTCCGAATGCACACTACTGCAGACTACACAAAGACGCCTCAAGCGGCGCGAACCCCTATATCCCTTGCAGACACGTGACCACCAAAACCACTCCTCCACGCCTCCACAACGCTCCCCGCATTGTACCTCGCCCACGTATGCCAGTACACCACATTCCTCCCTGCTAAAAATATGATTATAAAATGACCATTATAATGATAAGTATAATTGGCACAGAATACCATGAACAAAAGCAAAGAGGAACAAAAATGACAATAATCAAAAAGCATAGGCACTACAACACAGAAAGCAACGAGAGCCAGAAATGGCACTAATCATGTGGCCGTGAATCAAAACCCAGACGAGATGGCACAAAAGGAACCGTGCTTCATCTGCTACCTGTAACTCTAATGCCGTTGGTTTAATCCGGCCCATAACTCAGCCCTCTATCTCCATCACACCATATAACGTGTTGATGTGAGCGAGTTGAATCTCAAAGCAGTGGACCGGTGCTCGAGTACTGAGTTGCACGACGAACCCACAAAAACCCTGACCGTGTTAAAGATATCAAGAAGCAAGTTGGGAAGCACAGAATCACTACGCAGCAGAAGCGCCCCCAGGCGGTTCATGCTTACACGCCTTCCGGCAAGGTCGCGATGACCTCCCGCGCCCCCGGCCAACAAGCTCCATCAAACGCCCCCGGTCGACAAGCTGGCACATCTCCCTCAGACAGGACCCCATCAGGTTAACACTCCGAGCCTGCAAGCCCCGCGGCGCCACTGTGGCCGACCTTGGCGAGAAGAGAGGTTTGCGCTCCAGGGCGCCAGGCACGTCTGACCTTGGCGAAACCAGGGGTGGGGGTGACGCTGAACAGCGAACCAGCCCCGGCTCCGAGCCGATCTCTGAGTCCCACACCAAAACCGCGCATCCAACCCAAACGAGAAAACCATGCACGTCCACACGGACGGTCAGTGTAGCCTGGAGACATATCAGTGTCATACAACAACAAAAACATTGTCTGCTCCAATGCAACCTCCCCATCACGTACAGCGCGTCCTCCCAGCATAATCCCCACACATGACAGGGTAGCGAACCGTGGACTGCCCCCGCAGCTGGAGATCGGAAAAACCTCTTTATTCGGCACGATCGCCCCCAAGCTCTTCACATCACATCGATCATATCGGACATCCCATCGATTGATCCCAGCCAACCATATTATGCTCACACGCGAACTGTCGGCATTTGTTTTAACAACGCTAAATCGAATCACTTGTGCAGCGAGAATCAAATACACCACAACAATTAATAATTCATGAATCACATCGCGTGCACGCCTCTTGGTTGACACGACGTTGCGAGGACTTGCTTGTCGTCGATGCTCGTGTTCCGCAAACTTCTTGAACGAGACCGGCTCACTCCAATCCCCCGCTGAAATCGCCTGAACGACACGGGTGTGCACTGTATCATGAGCGTAGCGGGTGCGCGAGAGCCCGTCGCCGCTGGCATGGCTCCCGTTGCTCCAGACCCGCATATCGTCGTCGCCGGAAGCAATGAACGGCAGCCCATGTTGCATCGTCGCGGCTCCTGCCGCCAGAACCTCGTCCTCGGGTCTCAAAGGAGGCACAGGTGCACCTGGAGGTACGAACTCCGAAACAGCAACCGCGAGCCCCTCCCCTCACACCACGAACCGCGAGAGCGCAACCCGCTGACCTTGATGGGCGACCAAGACGTGTGCCCTGCCAACCACCGGTAGCGCTTCACTGGTATACGTGTGCAATGCGAGGGTAGTCCTAAAAAGGCATAGACCGGGAAGTGCACGAGCAGACTCAACTCGCAACACGATCAGTGCCCCGATCATCTCGACCTCCACTGTCATTGGTCTTGTCACCTTCGGACCAATTGAAAACAGGTTCAACATCGGCAGCATCTCCTGCTCCGGGTCGCCGGGATCGCTATGCCCAGGCTGCAAGACTCGACCCGGGGCGTAAAAGTGTACGCCATGCACAAAACACCGTACCGGCAGTAGGTCTCGACCCGGGACGTAGGGGTCGCTTCGCACACCGCCATCCATGACCGTTATGATGGGCACTGACTCTCGGCACACACACCGTAGACGTCCCTGAGTGCTCAGACCGCCGTCCAACTGACTGCATTGCAACGCTCGGTCACGACCCGCACTGAAGACCGTGCGTGCAGCTGTGCGCGCTTGGAACATCGCGCTGACGTCCGAATCATCTGCTGCGCACCGACCATCGAGACCCCGGACATTCCTCAGAGCTTGTGCGACAGCCGACGCCGCTTCTCAGCTGAACTTAATGTCCTCGTCCTTTAGCCGTGGCATTGCAGAAACCATTCCCGAGGCTTGCAAAGCAGAAATAAAACGAACTCCGAGCGCGGCCGTCGTTCACTCAACGTGACTCGCAGACGCCGGCGAGACGTCTGGCTGCAGGACTCGACCCGCACGGAAGACTGTGCGTGCAGCCGCGCGAAACTCGCGATGCGCTTCCCTGGGACCCTCGCCAGGCATCAAACTCGAACCGCGTGAGTTGCGCTGAGTTTCCCACTCCAGCGATCCAATTGCTCCGGCCAAAGACTCCAAGTCAATGCTGATGCAACCCAGGCACCCTGCACACGTCGATCCGAAACAGACTCGTCGCCAGTGTAGTGTCCGGAGGGCCGTAGGACTCGGATAGTCGTGAGGGTTGTCGAACTCTGTTTATTGCCCGTCCGAATACACACTACTGCAGACTACACGAAGACGCCTCAAGCGGCGCGAACCCCTATATCCCTTGCAGACACGTGACCACCAAAAACACTCCTCCACGCCTCCACAACGCTCCCTGCATTGTGCCTCGCCCACGTATGCCAGTACACCACAATAGCGATTAAAATCATTTTCGTATCTTGCTTAGTTTTTGAGTTATTAATAAAAACAGTAACTAAATGGTGGCCATTTTGAAATCCAAGATGGCGGCTGAAAAAGTATTTGATTCAAATGGAAACATCGGTTTTTGTGTTTAATGGACTAAGGGCTTTCCAAAAATGGGAATAGTTACAAATCTCCATCGATATTGAACGAACGTTTGACTCTTAACATAGTGAACCTGACTATATGTCTCGCATGGTAAAACAGCATAATCCGCAAAGAACAACTGTCTGTCTGCCACCCAGACAATTGTCCACACTAATGCAAACCATTCAACCAGAGGGCACGTGATGTGATCGACGGGTAAATCAAAACATGTGGAGTGTGACGAGCACTCCCCCAATCTTCATTGGACAGAGTCTTACACTGGACATAGTGAGATAGTTCTTGGTATGCCATCCTGATGAGAGCAAATAAGTCCGAAATCTGGATAGGCGGCTCCGTTTGATGATTAACTGATGTTGACCATGTAATCTTTCCCTGTTTGACAGAGTCGCCGGGCCGAGGCCTCTGGGTTGGAGGTGACGCTTTGGTGTAGGATTATGTCCATTAGAGATCGGGGGAGTGCTCGTGACACTCCACATGCTTCGATTTACCCGCTGATTACATTCTGATTGAATGATTTGCATTGGCAGGAACGATCATCTGGGTGGCAGACGGATGGTTGTTCTTTGCTGATTATGCTGTTTTACCGTGTGAGACATAATCTGTGGTGATGCTCACCATAACAGTCAGGAGGTGCGCCTGGTGTGTGTGTGTGTGTGTGTGTGTGTGTGTGTGTGTGTGTGTGTGTGTGTGTGTGTGTGTGTGTGTGTGTGTGTGTGTGTGTGTGTGTGTGTGTGTGTGTGTACATACATATCTTGTACATTATATTAAAAATGCAATGAAGCTGTATGCGTATGAAGCCTTCAAACCCACTGGCTGGAGAGGTGGCTTGACTCCACCCACAATTGTCAGAGCGAAAACTCATACGTCCGCCACATTGGCTTTTTGGTAAGCCGAATACGTCTCCAGAAGTCTCGTATTCACAATTTGAATTATACAAGTAATATAATCACGTTGTATTGTTATATGTACATCAGCAGTTAAGCATATTTTTGCTTCATGAATGTAAGTTGGGTTATTTATATTTTCAGGAGTGATTGAAGCAGCAGTCTGGCTAAATAAACCGCACAAATAAAGGCATGAGCAATTGATGTGATAAATTTAGGTTTTTGTATGTAATTTTGGTTTTAGCCCGAGTTGTCAAGGCTGAATAGTGTGAAAATGTAGAATGGTTACCTCATCATCATCATCATCATCATCATCATCAACAACAAATGACTCCTGCAGGAAACAATTGCAGGATTACACAAAACGGTGTTAATTCCCGGCATTGCAATACAGCCCACTGACGAGTCCTTACCATTTGTTTGGCAACGATGTCAGTTCTCAATGCAGTTCGCATTTGGCATGACAATAAATAAATAAAGCTCTTGAAGATTAAACTTTGCAAAAGTTGGAGTGATCCAGTTTTCACACATGGCCAACTATATGTTATTGCTTCCTGCATTTGCCATCCACAAAACATTCAGTTCACAGTAGCAGCAGAATCATTCAACAAAACATAAAATGTTGCATATAAGGGATGTGCTTTGAATTTTTGGAGAAAATTTGTTTATGCCATAAAGGTGGTAAGGTGGTAATGGTTTGAAGGTGGTAATGTAGTATAGATATATCTTTATTAAATGTTCATAATAAAGCATTTGGTATTTGTGCACAAGGATCACAACCTGTTGAAGTCGTCCAGACATTTAATTGTAAGCCCTCCATTCTGTAATGTGTCTATGATCCGATTACCCCTTGTTAAGCCTTTAAATCATTTCCTCTATCTGTTTAAAAGTTAATTTTGAAGTGTACACAGGCCTTGAGGTGAAAGATACTCAGAGCAATGATCAGGTACCGTCAAAACTGCAGTGTTGAAACTGCAGTTAAATCGCCACAGTACTTAAAATCACCACAGGAGGCGCAGAGAAAATTGGTTATGTATGTAGCTTTTATGCAGTGGCTTTTGCCATTGGATTGGAGCTTTTTAAAATAGCTCCGCAAAGCGGGCGTAACCCCTCAGCCCATGCATTGTAAAAGGAAGCAGTGATATCACGATGATGCAGTCAGTTAGAGCACGTTGGACGTCAGATCGAAAATCAATCAGACTTCAAGATGGCTACCGTGGTGGCTAGTGAAAATCGCAGCGTGCCCATTTTTGAAAGGAACCTTCCTCTACTCAACTCCAACACACACACACACACACACACACACACACACACACACACACACACACACACACACACACACACACACACACACACACACACACACACACACACACAGCAAAAATGGATTTAATCGGACAAGGCGTTCTCCCTCAAAATCGATGGAAACCAATTTCAATATGGCTGCCATGGCGGCCACACTTAAAATCGCAGCGCGCCCATTTTTGAAAGGAAGCTTCCTCTACTCAACCCCAACATACCCTGCAAAAATGGATTTAATCGGACAAGGCGTTCTCCTCGAAATTGACGGAAACCAATTTCAAGATGGCTGCCATGGAGGCCACATTGAAAATCGCAGCGCGCCCATTTTCAAAAAGAACCTTTCTCTACTCAACCCCAACACACCCTGAAAAAATATGATTTAATCGAACAAGGCGTTCTCCTCGAAATCGACGGAAACCAATTTCAAGATGGCTGCCATGGAGGCCACATTGAAAATCGCAGCGCGCCAATTTTCAAAAAGAACCTTTCTCTACTGAACCCCAACACACCCTGAAAAAATTGATTTAATCGGACAAGGCGTTCTCGAAATCGACGGAAACCAAAAGTTGAGAGACGCCCGGACGGACGCCCAGACGCTCGCCGGACAACGCCTGTGACAACAATACGAGAGAGAGAGAGAGAGAGAGAGAGAGAGAGAGAGAGAGAGAGAGAGAGAGAGAGAGAGAGAGAGAGACAGACAGACAGACAGACAGACAGACAGAGAGAGTGAGAGAGAGAGAGAGAGAGAGAGAGAGAGAGAGAGAGAGAGAGAGAGAGAGAGAGAGAGAGAGAGAGAGAGAGAGAGAGAGAGAGAGAGAGAGAGAGATAGATAGATAGATATATATATATATATAAAAAGGCAGGCAGCATGGAGCGATCAAATCAGCCCCTCTGCCGGGGCTGGAACCGAACTGCCACCAGACTCTTTGCCAGGCTCCACCTCCATGTGTACCGACCATCTCTTTCTGTACTGTGAATTCCCCAGTCTGTTAGTAATTGTCGTGTGAACAGTCAAGCTGATAAAGTTATCGTGAGTGCCGTGGGAAATTTTAGTACAGTACTGTACTGTACATTAATTGTGTGACTACTTGCTTTGTTTTTCTCCTCACAATTCTTCCCCCCATTCCCATATCATTCATTAAACCTGGTTGTCCCATCACCTGTGTGTGTGGCTCGGTGTGGGGTCCGTTATGGGAGTATTGTAACCTATGTGGGGTTAAAAAGCATGGCCGGTGGAAATCGGCACCATCAACCCAATAGCGGGTTTTCAAATGGTAATACGGTTCCTTACTAAGCTTTGCTCAGCCCGATAGACCCTGATAAATGGGGAACCTGTCACAAAGACAGATCCCCGATAGCACTTTCTGCATTCCGAAAACTGAAGTAAAGGTCTCTTTTGATGGTCCATCACTAAATTGGTAATTGTGTGGGTGGAAGATTTGACCTCAGGTCCACTGTAACAATATACAGTAAACCCTCAAATATTGTGGGTTTCGACCAATTGCGGGCAACCAATTGTGGTCCATTTTTGTTATCATGGGATTTCATTTTGGCCAATCACGGTTTTTGAGCCGAGATGAGTCATCGTTTGCATCCGTGTGTGTATGATTATCTCCCATTACAAACCTTGTTTTGTTTACTTTAATGGTGCTCAAACATGAAGCGATGGACAAAGTTAGTTGTGAGAAAGGTTATGACGTTGGGAGAAAAAGATCAAGTTGTTAGATCAGTTGGCTCGAGGTGAAAATGCGGCATCTGTGGGCCGCCATTACGGGGTCAATTATTGGAGGTAGAACCTTACCCATTGTTCTCTTCCTCATTCTTAAACCTTCATTTTCTTTCAAACCTCATTCCAGAACCTTCATTATCCTTCGAACCTCGTTCCCAAACCTTCATTTTCCAACTCCATATTCAAACCTTATTCCCAAACCATTATTTTCCAACAACGGTTCTCGAACCCCCATTCTCAAAAACATATTTTCTGACACCTACACTTGAACCCGCCATTCTCAAACCTATATTTTCTGACACCCAGACTTGAACCGCCGTTCTCATGCTTCATTCTCAAACACACATTCTCAACCACAGCTCATGAATTAATTGAGGCAAAGGCATTAATGCCGGAGCAGGTTTTTAATGCTGATGAGACGGGATTATTCTGAAAGAGGATG
>NC_140962.1:77041524-77064024 GCF_056783735.1 Eptatretus burgeri | reverse complement strand
ATAGCTTTTTCCCACCTCCCCCCCCTTTCCTCGCTCCTCCCCCTTCAAAGCTTCCCCTCCCTCTCTTCCTCTCTCTCCCTTCCTTCCCTCCCTCCTCTCTCAACCCCCACCCCCTTTATTCCCCCTGTCAGCGAAGCGACGAGTTGTATTTGCTTGTGAGGAAAAAAATGTTCACACTTATTATTATTTTTTTTTTTTTTTTTTTTTTTTGTATACCTTGGTCGAGGCTCGTATGAGAGCTAACACACAACTCACAGCAAGGAGGCATGAGACAAGAGGGGTGGGAGTGGAAGGGACAAAACATTGGGGAACAGACACAGGTGAACTGTGGAAGGGAGAGGGATGGGGATGGGACGGGGAACATGGCGAAGAGAAGATGGACATTACAGGGACTTTCAGGAAGGAAAGCAGGAGAATTGAAGGAAGTGGGCTTGGGTGGATTATCGGGGGTAGAAAAGATCGAGGATTTGGATGGGGGAAGATAAGAGGTGGTGGTGAACAGCTGTTTTGAAAGCCTGGAGGGAAGAATGGGAAAGAATAGAGTGAGGAAGTTTATTCCAAAGGCGGGAAAAAAGAGGAATGAAAGAGTGAAGATGAGCAGTGATTCGTGATTTTGGTAGTTTTACCAGAAGGGGGTTGTTGGCGGACCTTGAGCGCCCTGTGGAAATGTGGTTGGGACAAATCGCAGAGAGAGCAGGGGGGCAAGGCTGGAGAGGAGTCGGTAGAAGACAGAAAGACCACCGACCAACCTGCGGTGATTGAGTGAGAGGCCCAAAGACTCAGCTTCATTGCGGGAGATGCCAATGATCTTAAAAGCCCTGGTTTCGACAGCGTGAAGTCGAGAAAGGTGGGAGGCAGGAGCACCAGCCCAGAGGGGAGAGCAGTACTCCATCAGGCTACGGACAAAAGCTTTGTAAGTAGTCAGGAGCTCAAGAGGGCCGAGGAAGGACTTTGCACGACGGAGGATTCCCAGTCGGCGACTGGCTTTTGAGGCAAGGTTGGAAATGTGACTTTCCCAGGAAAGGTCATGGCAGATAGTGAGACCCAGAAGCTTGAAAGAAAAGACTTCTTCCAGAGGATTGTTGAGAAAGTGGATGGGGGGGTTTTGTAAACGGTCCTTTCGAAGAGACATCGTGAGAGTGTGAGATTTGTGTGGATTGAAAGACATGTTCCACGTGTTGGACCAGTTTGTGATTTTATCCAGATCTGCAGTGAGCGAAGAAGCTGCTGCTTGCCGGTCTGAGGGATGACAGATGGTACGGCAGAGGGTGGAGTCGTCGGCAAAGAGAAATAGAGGATTTTCCAGAGAGTCCGAGAGATCATTGATGAAAACCAGAAAAAGAACAGGGCCCAGAACGCTACCTTGAGGAACTCCAGCCTGCACAGGAAGAGGGGATGAAAGAACTCCATTTAGGGCCACACGTTGACTGCGACAGGAGAGGAAGTCTGCGAGCCATGAGTGGAGATGGCCTTGAATACCATGGGAAGAGAGTTTGGTGAGTAGGGCAGGGTGCCAGACTGTGTCAAAAGCACGTGATATGTCCAGGGATACGGCTCGGATTTCCTGTCTGGCATTGAGGACCTCCATCCATTGATGGGAGAGCAGTAGCAGCATATCCAGGGTAGAGTGACCTGGTCTGAAACCAAATTGATGATTGGAAATCAAGCCATTGGAGAAGAGGAAGGATTTCATGTCTGAAGCAATGATGGATTCCATAACCTTGCTGATGATTGGGAGAAGGCTGATTGGTCTGTAGTTACAGGGATCTCTTTTTGCACCTTTTTTATGCAGGGCAGTGATGTTAGCAGATTTCCAAGCAGATGGCAGATGACCTTGGGAAAATGAGAGGGTGAATAGAACAGAGAGAGGGTGAGCAAGAGCAGAAGAGCAGGCTTTGAGGACACGTGGGCTGATGCCGTCTGGACCGGTTGCAGAATCTGACTCGAGGTTTGAAAGCAAGCTCTCCACCTTGTCAGGAGAAAAGGATACAGAGTCCAAGGACAGTTGGGTGCGACTGGGTAAAGTGGGTAGAGATAGTGATGGGTTTGGGACACAAGATTTAGCTGCAAACACCGAGTTTAGACATTCAGCTTTATCACGTGTGGAATCAGCAGTGCGGCCATTTGAGGTAAGGGAGGGGATGGAGGGGGAACATACACCAGAAACAGATTTGATTAAACGCCACCAGGATTTTGAGGAGGGAGAGAGGTTTGAGAGTTCAGACTTGAGATGAGAAAGATGTTGTTTTCTGGCTCTCCTGAGGGTAGATACACACTTGTTCCGAGCTTTGTGGAAAGAACTGAGATTGCCCTCAGTTGGGTTTGCTTTCCATGAGGCAAAGGCAAGTTGTTTCAGGACAACTGCCTCACCACAAGCTTCAGTAAACCAAGGGCGGGAGGAAGGGTAAGACAACTGAACACGAGAGGGGATAAATCTGTGCATGAGGGAGAGCAAGTTTCTTTGAAAGAATTCCCAGGATGAGTTGATGTTTGAGAAAGTAGTGATAGGAGACCAGTCTGTAAGTTTGATGGCTGCTCGGAGACCCTGCCAGTCGGCTTGAGTGAAATGCCAGACTCGACGGCGGTGAGGTGGTTCTCTGATGACAGCCAGAGAGATGTCCACTTTAACAAGGACGTGGTCAGAAGAACCAATTGGAGCGAAGGAAGAGCAGCAGATATTGTCAGGGAAATTTGTCAAAATCAGATCCAGAAGAGATGGAGTACCATTGGTTGAGATCCGGGTCGGGAAGTTGACCGATTGAGTCAGTCCCAATGAGTCACAGAAAGCTTTTGCTGATGTCCCATGGCAGGTGAGAGAGGTACCCACACCTAGCCAACTGGCGTGATGACAATTGAAGTCGCCACATAAGAGGAAGAGAGAGTTTGGATGAGAAGATAGAAGATGGTCCATGTTTTCGGAGAGTGAGGTGTAGATGGAGTCATCACTGTTCGGTGGACGGTACAGTACACATATAAACATGAGGTGGGAGTGGAGGGGAAGCCGAAGCCAGAGGTATTCCTGGGGGTGTGGGGGAGTGAGAGCAGTGCAGGGAGAGTGAGGAATAGAGTCTTTGATGAAGAGAGCAACACCTCCACCAGGACGAGGCTCAGGTCTGTCATACCGTAAGAGGGAGTAACCAGGGAGTGATACTTGGGAGTCAGACACGTCTTGGGAGAGGAAAGTTTCTGTTAGGCAGATAATGTCTGGTTTGTCAGTGGCAACCTGCATGGAAAGATCTGAAAGGTTTGAGCGAAGGCCCCGGATATTTGAGGTCCACACTTTTAATGAAGAGGTAGGGGAGGAGGCTTTGGGTGCAGGAGGTGGAGGGGCGGGGGAGGGTAGGACGAGGGACGAGGGGGAGGTAAGGAGGGTTGCTGAAGGAGTGTGGGGTATTGCAGAATAGCGAGGGGAGGGGGCCGAATGAGGAGGAGAAAAGGCTCTGTGGTGCTGGGAGAGAGGGGGGACAAGAGACAAGGAAGATGGCAGTTGAGGATTTGAGGAGGTGGAGTGAAGAGATGGAGGTGAGAGGGCAGTGGAGGGAGGCAGGTTGGTGGATGAGAGGGGGGCAACTTAGAGAAGGAAGAGTGAGGGGGATGAAAGGTGGGAGAAAGGTGAGGGGGGAATTTTTGAAAGAGGTGAGAGGGAGGCTTGGAGGGAGAAGAGTGGGATGGTTGCTTTGAGAGTGAGAGTGAGGGGTGAGGGGGGTGAGTTGGCACTGAAGTTGGAAAAAAGGAATGGTTGATGGAAAGCGAGCATCCATGGCAAACTGTGGTTTTTAAAAGTTTTAGGTCAGAGATGCGATTTAACACAATTCTTGATGGATGCAATGAAGGCGAATTCAGAGCATGGAGAGAAGAAGCGCTGTAATAGTTGGATTTTTTAGGCAAGGAATGAAGGAGAGGTCGAAATGAGAGCAGTCTGTTAAAATAGCAGAAGAGAAGTGCATTGTGAAACAGTAAAGAGTACCACATGTGTGAGAGAGGAAGATGAAGCATTATAAGATCGTTTTTGTTGTTAATATTAATGTATGAGAGAGTTCAACAGATTAGGTCATGGAAGTGTAAAAAAAAAGAAATCGAGGAAGACGAGGAGGAAGTTAAGAGGAAGAAGAAGTAGCAGAATCGGGAGAAGGTGAGCGTGTTGTTGTTGTTGTTGTTGGGTATATATATTTTTTTTTTTTTTTTTTTTTTTGAGATAAGAAAGAGATTAGTTGGGAGAATGGGGGATGTTTGGAAAGTGGGGAGGATGAAAATTGAAGGTAATGGGGAGGATAGAAATTGAAGGTAATGGGGAGAAAAAACAAACAAAAAAAAACGATCGAACACCGAGTGGAACCGGTAGGCCTCAAACCTAGGACTAGGCCTCAAACACCAAGTAAGAACGTCGACATAAATACTCACAAAATAGCACGATTTTTGAAACAAAACCGAACTAGGAACACACATTAACATGTAGGTGAGAAAATTAAACAGTTAAAACGGGACAAATAACAACCGGAACTTAACTTTGAGAATGTCAGCAGGGAGCCCCGAAGGAGACCTCTTGCCGCTCAAAACCGGAACCGGAACTCTTATGATGTCATCGGTCACATGGTTTGGCAGCCTTAATGGATTTACCCTAAAACCTATAAAATCCTTCTCCAGAACGGCTCAGCAGATCGAGGGGAAACTTCACACAAATGTTCCCCAAGCCTTGGGAACACCAGGGTATTCACAAAAAATGATAGGTCACATGGTCTGGCAGCCATATTGGATTGAGTGAAAATCTTTTTTTTTTTAATCTCTCTTGAAGAGCTTCATCAATCGACGTGAAACTTCAAAATTATTGATCCAGCAGTGATGGAGAATACACGTCTTAAATTTCAACCTGATCGGATGGATGGTCTGGCTGCCAGAATTATTTAATTTTTTTGATCTGGGTTCTTTTTGATTTTTTTTTTTTTAATGAGGCTCACTTGGCTGCACCTGGATGGGTGTGTGGGTGGAGGAGCAGCAGTTGAAATGTGAATCCTATCCTGGTTCCTCCTGATTACTCCATATTTGCTTTTTCCTTCTTCGGGTTCTTCTTGATGACTTCAATGCAGGACTAAACTATTTTGGTCTTCCATTTGATTTGAATTGAATTGAATTTAATTAAATCCCGTTCTAAATTGAAATGAATAATAAAAAATGTCATGGGCCAGGGTCAGGTGTCCGATCAAAGCATGGTTGCATCAAAGCGGGAGGTCTTGGTACCCAGTCATCACTGCCAGTTCTAATTATGTCGCTTATTAATTATGTAATACACCAATACACAAACACCCCAAAAAACAAGTAATGGTGAGGGGCTGCAATCTCCGATTGCTCCTTTTCGTGTTCTGAGAAATGTTTTGGTTCCAAATCACTAATTGAAATACTGTATGCAAACGGTTATTTATAAGCGTTTTTTTTTTTTTAACAAGCTTCATTGTCTCTGAGTAACAACTGAAATGGGTTTAAGATATATGTATATATATATATATATATATATATATTTATTTATTTTATTTTTTTCATATATATATATATATATATATATATATATATATATATATATTTATTTATTTTATTTTTTTCATATATATATATATATATATATTGTTGTGGTTGACGAAATTCACAAACCACCATTCAGGTCCCTTAGGTGAGGTATCTCGGTAAGTATATGTGTAGTTAGGCCCAAACCCGTTGTCTAGAGGGAATAAATGTCATTCATGCGGGCTGCGACTCTTCAGGATAGCCGTTTTTCTTTTACTATCTTTATTTTGGACCAGCCGCCATTATTACCACCACCAACCACGTCTCAACAGCCATCACAACAACAACCACCAACCACAACGCCGCTTCACAACAACAACCACCAACCACAACGCCGCTTCACCACAACCACCACGACCTTTACCGTCACAACTCGCCACCATCGCATCACCGTCATCTCGCGCCACTCGTGGGCACCGATGCTGGACTCGTGCGGGGCGCGCAACGAGCAGTGTGTTCAAAAACATCACGGACTTTCCGCAGAAAAACGGATCAAAAACGACTCACGCCCACTTTTGTTCCGTCCAATCGGTGAGCAAGGGGCGATTTGGCCCCGCCTCCAGGGCGTTGGAGGGCGGTCGCTATATGCAAATTCATGGATCAAAAAGCATTCACGCCCACTTTTCCTCGGGCCAATGGGGAGCCAGGTGAAGGGTCGGAGGCAAAGGGTCAAGGGTAAAAGAGCGAAGCCACGGGGCTTATAAAAACGACTGCGTTCGTCAGTCGAGAGGAGTTCAGTTGGAAGTTGAGTGAGAGTTCAGTTGGAAGTTGAGTAAGAGAGTTCAGTTGGAAGTTGAGTAGGAGTTCAGTTGGAAGTTGAGTAAGAGTTCAGTTGGAAGTTGAGTTGAGTGTGCGGAGTTCAAGAGAGTCGTCAGTGGAGCTGGAAAGAAGTGGTACTAGTCAGAGTGAAGAGGACAGAGCTGTGGAGGGGTGACGGCGGCGAAGGCGGACGAGGGGGTGCTCGCGTCGGTGCCGGGAGCTGCACACCAGAGAGGCCAGCAACGCGACCGAGGTGGAGGAGGAGACGCTCGCCGCGGGACCCGAGACAGGGTGAAATCCTCCCTCCCCCGAGCATCAGCAACCCCCTCCTGTTTCCCCCCCGCGCTGAGATAGTGCGACAAAGGGGGCCCCCTTCCCACCCCCTACCAGACACTGTCCGCGAGGCCCGCGGAGTTGAGGCACCACCGCCACTTCGCGTCTCATCATCAGACGGGTAGGCCCGACACGGTCTCGGCCCCAGGCCCGCCTACCCCCTCATCCTGGAGGGTGGTTCTCTTTTCTTTTGCTTTGGGAATGTGTGTTGTCGGCGCCGTCTGTGAAGTAAAATTGTATAAGTGTTGCCGTGTGCCCGGTAGTCGGATAGATCTGCATTGTTGCATTTGCTTTTTGTGTAATATTGCATTGTCTTCTTCTTTTACATGTGCTTTTGGTGTAATTGTATATGTGTGCTTTCCGTTCATCGCGAAATAAATGTGCTTATTGTTGAACTGTTTTCCCGCTTCGCTTCGTCATTTCTTTCATTGAATCCCCATCTTGCTTCACGTAAAGGGTTGGTCGTGGGCTAAGACGCCCGATAATTAATCGAACCGTCGAGGCCGACGAATAACACCGCTCGGTTATCCCGATAGTACGGAACGGGTCGCTTAAGTGGCCCGTGTCCGAAGTCGACCTGCGGCGAGGTGCGATCGCCCGGTCTACCCTCCGTGTGGGTACTTAGGTAGGTCGAATTTGGCGAGCAACCCTATCCCACGCGGGGGCCGATTGGCACGATCGCGGTGAGACCGAAAGGTCCACCCGTGACTGGTTCCCGGCGTTAGTCCGAGAGGGTCACGACTGGATTGTCCGTCCGGTGGGCGACGTGCCACGATTCGAGTTATGTGGCCGTCAGCACGCCGGCGGGCGCGAATCCGCAACACTGGTGTCAGGTCGTGCGATACAAACCCATCGCCCTCCTCACGGCACTGGTAACGGAGAACGGGAAAACGGGCTCTCCTGTCTCCGGCTAAATTCACGGGAATCGGTCCAGGGGTGAGAGAAGCGACCCCCGATTCCCTCCAAATTACGAGCGAGCTAAATTAACCCTTTAAGAGAAGCAAGATGGCGTCTCAAGGCGAGCGGGAGCCGGGGGTATTAGAAATGGATGTAGAATGTGTAGAATCCATGGCTCAGGATGAAATCCCCGTGCAGGAAATGTTGGTTGTACAGGAAAACGAACTCGCCCAACTGAACCCAGAGCCCGAAATGGGTGCGGCAGCGGCCGCGGTGTATGACACCTCCCCTCCCCCTCTCCACCAAAACCCCCCGACTCTTGCCGAAACGGCTCACCCAAGCGCACCCGACATGGCCCAGCTATGCGCCATGCTGGCGGCAATGACAGCAAGGATGGATGCGAATACACAAAAAATGGATGAAATAAAAAGCATGAACGAAAAGATGGATACAAATACAAATGAAATGAAAAACGAAATGAAAAACGAAATGAAAGGCATGAACGAAAAGATGGATACAAATACAAATGAAATGAAAAACGAAATGAAAGGAATGAACAAGCAAATGAAGGAAGAAATGAAAGAGCTGCGGGGTGAGACGCAGAACATGGGCCGATGCCTGCAGGCGGGCATGAAGGCCGTGACCAGGGAGATAAAAATGGCGACTCCACGTGTGGGAGCGAACGAGCTGGGAGGGGGTGCAACGGTGACCGAAAGGGAAAAATTAAATGGGGAGACCAAAACGTGTGAGACGAGACACGAGGTGACGACAACGGAAATAATAGTTGAGACAAGGGAGGTAAAGGGTGAAGAGGTGACTGAGTTGGCAGAGACATGGGAGATGGGAACGATAGAGGGAAGACTGCACGATGAAGACGGGGTAAGTGACGCACACACACACACACACGGAGGTAGTGGAGGACAATGGGGGTGAGCTGGTGGACTGGGTGGAGGCCCGGTGCGAGCAGCGGGATAGCCTCCTCCAGGAACGAGGGGAGGGAGTATGCCCCCTTGAGGCGAGTCACGACCAGGTGAGTTCGGTCGTGTCGAGCGAGGTTGAGGGGAGGAGTGCTGCGAACGGGTGCTCGGAGAGCTTGGGGGGGTATAGAGGCCCCGGAGACTTGTGGGGACACGAATCCCCAGTGTGTTGTCCCGGTGTGTGTGGTGCAAGGTGTGATTGCGTCCCCGTGTGTGGAAGCGACCCCGTGTGTGAGTGGTGTGGTGGCGATGGTGCCAGAGTACGTGCTTCCCAGCACGCCGTGTGTGGATGAGGCACCGTGTGTGGAAGAGGCCGTGTGTGTGGATGAAACGGCCAGTGTGGATGAGGCACCGCGGATGAGTGCCCCCGCGTGTGTGGGTGAGGCACCGTGTGTGAGTGAGGCCGTGTGTGTGGATGAAACGGCCAGTATGAGTGAGGCACCGCGGGTGAGTTCCCCCGCGTGTGTGAGTGAGGCACGGAGTGTGGATGAGGAACCGCGGGTGAGTGCCCCCGCGTGTGTAAGTAGTATGGTTTGTGTGAGTAGTGAGGCACACGTGAGTGAACGGCCGAATGCAAGGGAGACCGTGTGTGTGAGAGAGCAGTATGTAAGGGAGATGTCGGTGGGCATGTGTGAACATGCAGCCGCGTCTCCCGGTGTGAATGTAATGGAATGGAGTGTGAGCGTCGTAACACGCCGGAGTGCATGTGTGGAATGGCGACGACGGCGACATGTGAAGAAAGAAAGCCGAGTAGCGGCTGTAGTTGTTTCGGGGACCGTGCCGGGTTCACCCAGCAGTGAGCACGAGGTCCGTGCTGTGCAACGCACGAGGCCCCCACGTGCTCGCTTGCGAGAGTGAAGTCCCGGTCCGGAAACGCCAGCGGTGGATTTGCCGATCCCGCGGACGGACAAAGTTTAGGCAGGATTACGGATTTGGACCGGACGGGTTCTCCACGCGATCGTGTGTGTTAAGCTCCAACGGGAAAAGCACATGTGTTCGCGTGGGGAACCCCTCGAGACGTGGGGCTTGTGTTTTTTTTTATGCGCACGGTGACGTCATGGCTGCACGTGGGGTTGGAATCCGGCAGGAGGGGTATCCCTGCCGGATGGTACCGTCCAAGGAGGGACGAGGAACACGTGCAGCTGCATGACGTCACGGGCAGGTGCAAAGTGCGCGAGTTGCCGCGCTGGTGCTGCGATGTAAAAAAAAAAAATAATAAAAAAGCAAGCCTCACTTTCGGGTGCACAGGATTCCTGGGCAAGGGGTGGAAGACCCCCTTGAACCTGGCACAGGATGGAAACTAGTTAGGGGGAAGGGTTAGCTTAGCTAGACCGACTTCATGGGGCAGGGGTAAGTCCTCATGGAGTCCGTGGAATGGATTAGTTGGAGGGATTTAGATGAGCTTTAGGTGGGGAAATAAAAGTTATTTGGGACATTTGAGAACAGTGACAGACTTGTGGATGTGTAGCGGAGACGTAGTTTAGCTACGTAGGTTAAATGGAACGTGCTATAGTTTAAGGGACGACGTGGGAGCACGAGTTAGTTAGGGGAGGTAGTTAGAAGGATGGCAGAGTTCAGTGGTGTGTGTGTTGAAGAGTTGTTGGTGAGTGAAGTGGAAGCATGTGCTTGGTGAGTGAGTGAGGCCAGCGGGTCTGTGTGAGTGGAGCGAATGGGGAATGCATGGTGCGATGAGTGATTGGGGGGAGGAGTGACTCCCGCCCAAGGGACACCGGGGTCAGAGTAAAGTGAGTTAGCTGGGTTAGTCAAATTGAAAAATGGAGGTCGTTTTGCTGTTGGTGGGAATGTAGGCTCGAAACCCATTTGGAGGGGTGCAGGAGCCCTGTTGACGGGCTTGGGAGCGTGGCTGCGAAAGGTGAGTATCGCTGAGTGGGTACCCCGGGCACCAGGCTAGTCGGCCGTGGTAGGCCAAGGGCCCATGGGGGGCCGGGATAGCGTAGTGGGCACGGGTGCGCCTGCTTGGTGCGGGGGCCCGGGGCGCCATTAGCCGCGTGGGCAGTGTTGTGGGCAAGGGTGACCCTCGGAAAGGGGCCTGGGAAGCCAGCCTGCCACGTGTGCGTTTCAGGGGAGGTGCTATGGGGGGCACTCCCCGGTGTTTAGGGAGCTGGTAGGCTCGGAGGCAGTGTAGTGCCCGGGGGTGCCATAGCTGGAGATTCGGCAGAGGGTCGTGCCTGCCAAAGGGAGCCACGTGTCCCAGCCATGAGACCGTGTGAGGGCACGGGAAGAAAATTGGGGGGCGAGGCCCGAAATTGTGAGGACACCAACACAGGCGACGGGAATCTGGGTTGTTAGAACCAATAGTTTAAGCGAGAGGCGCTTGTTGAAAGCCCCGGGGTAGTTTAACAGTTAAATGGATAGGGTAGATTAGGAAGTGTACCCCTCCGCACCATCCATCCCCTCGCTCTCGTTGTGTGCCGCTGGACCCACTTTGGTTATAGATCGCTGAACTCTGGGGAGGCCATCCTGAGACTTCGTTGGGCCTCGGCACAGGACGTTAGCTCTCCCTTATTCCCCTCCGGGAAGGGAACGTAAGGGTTGGGAGTAGGCTAGGTGACAGGATAGGTTAGCCGAACAAAGACGATAAAGGGGGTTAGGGGACGATTTATAGTGGGGAAGTAAAAAAGAAAATAAAAAAATAAGTGGGGCTAAATTGGGGTTTGACAAATTAAGGGAGTGGGTATGTACAGTGACAGGCAAAGGCGATAGGTGGGAGGGAGACAGGTAGGTAGGTCCGAGCCCGCCTTCCAAGTGGCCAGCACCACCGCACTCCCTCCACCAACCTCCACGGAACGGTAAAGGCTGGCCAACTTCATCTGCAGCTGCTGTGCTGCAAGGCCTGTGCCGGCTGGATCGTCTGCAGCTGCTGTGCTGCAAGGCCTGTGCCGGCCCGCTTCATCTGCCGGCTGGCTGTTTTTCTTCAAGGCCTGTGCCGGCCAGTTCGTCTGCCGGCTGTGTTTGCCTGCAGCGGCCTTCTTCTGCGGGCTGTGTTTGCCTGCTGCCTTTGCCATGCCATGCCCACTGCCCCTGTTCACCAGCCCCGTTCAATTTTTGCTTTGCTCCCCCTGTTCATTTCCATGTGCGCCAGGATCCGCAAGGCAACAGTTTGCAAGCTGCGAGAACTGCCCCGTTGGCAGCTACAACACGGGCCTGCAGTGGCGGCCCGTGCACCGTGTTTGTGTTCATCCATCCATTCGTTGTGTTCATTGTGTGTGCCACTTGAGCTGGCACGGAGACTGCGGTTGTGCAGCCCATGCACCGTTGTGGTTCACTGCGTTCAGTTCAAAAGGGAAGGCCTTGGACTGCGTGTGAGCAGCCGGCCACGTTCCCTGTCACCTGCATTATTTGAGTCAGAGACTGCATGCGAGCAGCCTGGCTCCCTGCTAACTGCTTTCTTTTTGCAGAGTTCAGTGATCCTGGGCCATGGTTTAGTGTAAAATTTGTAAGTTAAGGTAAGATGTACTGTAAATATGAGTGCGCCCCCGGCATGTTTGTCTTTGCGCCGGCAATTTTATTTAAGTCGTCCGTGTGAGTGAGTTTGTTTAGGTAGTTACGCAGCCCTCAGGTTATTTATTTTGGGGACACGAATACCATGAATGTCGCACTCAGGGATCCGTAGGTAAAATGTACTAGGGGAAAACTACACATGATGGCACACGAAAATTTGACGACTCGGGACGAGTCTGTAAAAAGGGGAGGGGGTAGTGTTGTGGTTGACGAAATTCACAAACCACCATTCAGGTCCCTTAGGTGAGGTATCTCGGTAAGTATATGTGTAGTTAGGCCCAAACCCGTTGTCTAGAGGGAATAAATGTCATTCATGCGGGCTGCGACTCTTCAGGATAGCCGTTTTTCTTTTACAATCTTTATTTTGGACCAGCCGCCATTATTACCACCACCAACCACGTCTCAACAGCCATCACAACAACAACCACCAACCACAACGCCGCTTCACAACAACAACCACCAACCACAACGCCGCTTCACCACAACCGCCACGACCTTTACCGTCACAACTCGCCACCATCGCATCACCGTCATCTCGCGCCACTCGTGGGCACCGATGCTGGACTCGTGCCTCACCGCGCACGCGCACCGAGCAGCGTGTTCAAAAACATCACGGACTTTCCTCAGAAAAACGGATCAAAAACGACTCACGCCCACTTTTGTTCCGTCCAATCGGTGAGCGAGGGGCGATTTGGCCCCGCCTCCAGGGCGTTGGAGGGCGGTCGCTATATGCAAATTCATGGATCAAAAAGCATTCACGCCCACTTTTCCTTCGGCCAATGGGGAGCCAGGTGAAGGGTCGGAGGCAAAGGGTCAAGGGTGAAAGAGCGAAGCCACGGGGCTTATAAAAACGACTGCGTTCGTCAGTCGAGAGGAGTTCAGTTGGAAGTTGAGTGAGAGTTCAGTTGGAAGTTGAGTAAGAGAGTTCAGTTGGAAGTTGAGTAGGAGTTCAGTTGGAAGTTGAGTAAGAGTTCAGTTGGAAGTTGAGTTGAGTGTGCGGAGTTCAAGAGAGTCGTCGGTGGAGCTGGAAAGAAGTGGTACTAGTCAGAGTGAAGAGGACGGAGCTGTGGAGGGGTGACGGCGGCGAAGGCGGACGAGGGGGTGCTCGCGTCGGTGCCGGGAGCTGCACACCAGAGAGGCCAGCAACGCGACCGAGGTGGAGGAGGAGACGCTCGCCGCGGGACCCGAGACAGGGTGAAATCCTCCCTCCCCCGAGCATCAGCAACCCCCTCCTGTTTCCCCCCGCGCTGAGATAGTGCGACAAAGGGGGCCCCCTTCCCACCCCCTACCAGACACTGTCCGCGAGGCCCGCGGAGTTGAGGCACCACCGCCACTTCGCGTCTCATCATCAGACGGGTAGGCCCGACATGGTCTCGGCCCCAGGCCCGCCTACCCCCTCATCCTGGAGGGTGGTTCTCTTTTCTTTTGCTTTGGGAATGTGTGTTGTCGGCGCCGTCTGTGAAGTAAAATTGTATAAGTGTTGCCGTGTGCCCGGTAGTCGGATAGATCTGCATTGTTGCATTTGCTTTTTGTGTAATATTGCATTGTCTTCTTCTTTTACATGTGCTTTTGGTGTAATTGTATATGTGTGCTTTCCGTTCATCGCGAAATAAATGTGCTTATTGTTGAACTGTTTTTCCGCTTCGCTTCGTCATTTCTTTCATTGAATCCCCATCTTGCTTCACGTAAAGGGTTGGTCGTGGGCTAAGACGCCCGGTAATTAATCGTACCGTCGAGGCCGACGAATAACACCGCTCGGTTATCCCGATAGTACGGAACGGGTCGCTTAAGTGGCCCGTGTCCGAAGTCGACCTGCGGCGAGGTGCGATCGCCCGGTCTACCCTCCGTGTGGGTACTTAGGTAGGTCGAATTTGGCGAGCAACCCTATCCCACGCGGGGGCCGATTGGCACGATCGCGGTGAGACCGAAAGGTCCACCCGTGACTGGTTCCCGGCGTTAGTCCGAGAGGGTCACGACTGGATTGTCCGTCCGGTGGGCGACATGCCGCGATTCGAGTTACGTGGCCGTCCGCATGCCGGCGGGCGCGAATCCGCAACAATATATACATATATATATATATATATATATATATATATATATATATATATATATATATACATATATACATATATATATATATATATATATATATATATATATATATATATATATATATATATATATATATATATATATACACACAGTATATGCATATATACATACATACAAACACACACACACACACACACACACACACACACACACACACACACACACATATATATTTTCTTTTTTTTAATCATGGTATTTATATAAATATCTAATTAATAATATTTTTAACAATTCCTATTGTATTTTATAAATTATAGTTGGTGTTGTTTTATGATATTCAAGAAAACTTGTTTTAATCTGCTAAATGTAGATCTCCCTTTGTTTGTATTCATCTGTCGAGATGTTTTAATGTATTGACAAGTTCAGTACTCACACTGTGTGTGGTTGCTCTCACAGTCCTAATTATGTCACCTGCAACCAGACCAAGGAATAGCTTTTTCGGATTGTTGCTATCAAAGAAAGGCATTCATACAATGTGGAATAGAAAAAGCATCTTGTTGATCAAATTATTTGGTGTGACATTTATTATTATTTTTATTATTATTAACCTCCGCCATCGAAGATGGACGGAGGTTACTGTTTTCACCGCTGTCTGTTTGTTTGTTTGTTTGTGAACAGTATTACGGAAAAACTCCTCGACGGATTTCGACGAAACTTGGTGGGGGGGTTAGGTCTGGTCCAAGATCATGCCATTAGATTTTGGACGGTCCAAAATCCAATATGGCCGCTATGGCGGCCATTTTGAAAAAAAATTGAATTTTTGGTTTTGCATTTCTACATGTTTTAAGTGATTTCCAACCCCCCCCCCCCAAAAAAAAAAATTGTAAGAGGAAAAAAACAAAATTTTGCAAATTTTTTTCAACAAAATTTCGATTTGTTTTTGCATTTCTACATGTTATCAGTGATTTCCAACAAAAAACATGCCAAAATTATAATTGCGGCTGATTTTAGAACTTCAGGTGGATATACCCACGTAAAATCAATTTCTGTCTCAAGGAATCGAGTTATGACGAATGAATTGAGTATGCAAAAGTTAAAAGTAAAAGGGAAAGTTGCAAATTATAACTCTGTGAGCACTGTTGACATCAAATTGAATGAATAGGATATCAGGTTCACTTGAGTGACCTAGCAGTATTGGCGGCAGAGGTTTTGCACTCTACCGAGTGCTCCCCCTCTGGTTGTTGATATTGATTTGTAATTCCAAAAAAGAAACGAAAGTTTGAGTTTGGTTTTTCTTTTTAATTTGAGTTATTTTGGACATATGTCATCATGAAGCTGATCAAATACAAACCCATCATTAATTGCTGGTAAATCATCAATTTATCTGAGGATGTTTCCACTCCTTCATGTAATTGTTAGTTCATTCCTGCACATGTTCTGGACCCAATCAGACTCGTACATGTACAGGAATAAATTTGCAAATATCTGAACCCATGGGTATACTCACTGTCTGCTGGAGTATCTTGTTGCCAAAAGTAAATAAACTGTTGTTTAGGAGAAATCGAACACTTTGTTTATTTTTTTTAAACGACATGAATATTGATTTTCCTTTTTAGACCAGTTTGCTCTTTTTTGAAAGATTTTAAAGGATACTTCATCACCTCCTGCAAATGCATTATGTACCGCTCTGTCCATGCGTTTACAAGCTTGTCATGTGGAACGTTTGTGTATAATGTGGAAAAATCATAAGTTGACAGACATTTAGTCTTACCCTTGTTCTTAATGTTGTGGATGAAGAACATTATAGGTTTGGAATTATCAATGATCCAGAATTTTAAAATACCAGAATAAAACCTTGCCTTGTCATTGGCGTTTTTTCAACATTTGTAAATTAAGTTTAATCGCCCCTGTAATACGACTGACAATGGTTGCATTCTCCACTTGCGATGATGAACCTCATCTTACAAGAGTTTTTGTGCATTTTTTGGGATCCAGTAAATGAATGGTAATTTATGGTGTTTATGTGGAAGTAAAAGTCTTCTTGCTTTTGAGTGATTTATATGGTGTTGTATCAAGTTTATTTAATTGCACACATATGCCTGGTATTGGCTTAATGGTTAGGGTGGCGGGTTTGGGATCGTTGAATGCTAAGTTCAAATCACACTTGCTGTTGAATGAATACGAGGTGGGGTTGACTCTGCCTGTCATCCTTCCAAAGTCGGCAAAATGAGTGCCAGCTTGCTGGTATACTGTGTCGGAGTGGCGACCCGTCCACGATTGTACCCAATAGCCAAGGAGACTACTTCGGCAGCACAAACGCTCTGCACAGAGTATGGTCCCAATGGATGGATGTATCTTGTATGTCTTGGAAAGTCAAATCTGTAAGCCTAATTCTTCCAAAAGTGTTTGAATGTGGAATGTTTTGCATACAAATGCAATATTGTTATTTGCTTCGTCAATTGGAATATTATTACACACACACACACAATATTATATTACAATTGTCAATAATAACACACACAATATTATATTACAATTGTCAATAATAACACACACACAATATTATATTACAATTGTCAATAATAACACATACACAATATTATATTACAATCGTCAATAACAGACACACAATATTATATTACAATTGTCAATAATAACACACACAATATTATATTACAATTGTCAATAATAACACACACAATATTATATTACAATTGTCAATAATAACACACACACAATATTATATTACAATCGTCAATAACAGACACACAATATTATATTACAATTGTCAATAATAACACACACACACACACACACACACACACACACACACACACATACACACACACACACACACACACACAGTCGCAACTTCTTCGGGGCGAGATTAATGAAAAGATATAACCCACTATTGCGCAAGATATAAATGCCAGGACTTGTACAACAATGGGCAACGAGCAAGGGCTTTGGCAAGACACGAGCTGATTTTGGGTCCGGTATGGCCTGTACAGGGCTGCTGCTGCACAGGGCTGGAGGATGGCAATGAGGAGAGTAATGGCGATGAGGAGAGAAAGGCGACATCGCGACAGCCACAAACCTCTATTTATTATAGTAAGATGTGAAGTGTACCAATTAGTAATTTATTTAAACATATGGTGGTGCAAATGAAAGTACAAACTCCAACTTATCACTAACCACCCCCTCCAATCTCCCTCACCCACTCTACTACTTCTACATAAACACTGCCTTCCACATGATGCATAACATTTTGCTTTTCATTAAATTGTAATTTGAAGCAATTTTTTACATTTTCAGTGAAAGATCAAAAAACATAAAAAAAATAGAAGTGCTCATGTGATTCACAAATGAATCCCATATCCTGTCCCGCTTTATCGTTAAAAAATGTGAATTAATTCCAAATTAATCCCAAGGTTTGACGGTGACTCAAAGAGTTGACCATCCACAATTCACACACAAACACCGAATATAGGAGGGAAGTGAGTGGCAGTGATGAGGGCAAAGGGAAGGGAGATACAAGAACATTGTGCACACTGCTGATGTATGAAATATGCAAGTTAATTTTGAAAGGATTCCCATGTTAATTAGATTTCGTTTATTGTCCCCCAATGGCTTTCCTGCACAGAAGGTGAGCAATTGATATATGAAAGCGGTGCAGTATGGTTAAAATAAATACAAGAGCATTTAAATACCAGACAAAACATCTCAACGAAACAAATACTTCATAAAGTAGAGAAAAAAAATTAATGTAAAAAAGAAATAAAATGTTAATATGGTCATGTTTGTAGGGGGGTGGTGGGGTAGATAGTACCTCAGAACAGATAGAAATGTTTCAAGTAGTACGGTCCGTGTTCGAGTAGCCAGAAATCTCGATGTAATAAGTAGGGAAACGTAACTTAAGAATTCTCTCGTCTAAGTGTGCATCATACGGAGAGTGGTGTGTTATAAAAGTTAATTATGGTTGAAGGTGAAGAAACTCGTATGTGCACCCTTCTGTGACACCCCGGGTGGAGTGCCGAGGTGGGGCCTTGGCAACATTCAGGAAGGTGAAATGGGTGAAAGGGGGTGTATTGTGGTGAAAGGGAGAGAAGGAGGGGCTTTGAAAGGGGCGGCATTGACCAGAGAGTGAGGGGAGGAGTTTCGATGCCATCTGAGGGAGGAGTTTTTGGATCATCCCTGGGTTCTGCAGGGCTCACGAGAGTTTGTTTGGCGCAGGGAGAGTGAGAGTTTTTAGCGCTACTCAGAGGAACGGTCCATGTGCTCATGTTCCTGCCTGATCCTGTTCGTTGCTTGCCAAATCACCTGCTTCGTCTGGTCCGTGTGCCTGCTTGTTGTCCTGCTCGTGTTACTACTCAGTCTGCTCCCCATTTTGTCGTGCCTGCTGTCTGTTCAGGTCCTGCTTCGTGACTGCTCACCAAGAGAACCAATGTCCCACACGGTTCTCGTTACCCCTTCCCTTCTGTGAATGAGTCTGATGTGAGGTGCCTTTTATTAAGATTTTATTCTCTTGTATATAATTATTTATTTATTCACCATTGCCCCAACCCTCCCCATTCCGTCGTCATATCCCTCTGTTGGGTTAAATCTTCCCCTCATGTTTGTTCGGGAATAAACCCCGTTTTAAAAGAGCTAAGGTTCTCATGTGCCTCTAACGTTCCCGTGCGTGAAGAGCCGCCATCATTCGAATGCAGTCCAAGGGAGTTAAAAGCTGTTCGGTCCACCCATTCAGTGGCAGATGGTAATCAGCCCTGAACACGATAATATATCAACGATCATGATTCGTATATCCAAATGCACCCAAACCAGCAATGCCAGCCCCCACCCCTCAGCACTTCCCTTAGTGGATGTAGTAAATAGAAAGGCTTTTATCTTCCTTGTATTTTCCAAAAACATTAACCATGTACCAACTCTTAACAAGTATACCTTAGGAGCTGAGCGGTGGTCGAGGCTGGCTCCAAAAGTGGTCTCCATCCATTCACGCAATGCTGGGAGAACAACACCACTCAACTTGTATCTGCAAAACAATTGGGAAACTTTCACCTCAAATTTCCAGAATCGACAAAAAAGAAATCCAATGCAGTGATACACACAGCAAATGTGTGTTGAACAAAGTCCATGAACCAACATTTGCGACCAGCAAATTTATTTTTTTTACCAGTGAATGACTGCTACCATTTGAACAGCTAAGAAGAGCTTCTTCGATTTAAATGGTTTTGTTAGAGGGTGGTGTAGAAACAAAGTGCTGCAACTCTTTTTGCAACATCGATTTATCGAAACCCTGTGCATTTAAGCAACACCTTGTGTTACGGATCCGGGGTTTGAGTTTCGCCACAAGGGGAAGTGCTCGAGTTCCTCCCGAAAACCTGGTCCTGCGGCCACCAAGCACGGATAACTCCGCATGCCAGCGGGTAACAAAGCAACCACCAGTGCCGATTGGTACTGCCATCCAGCAGGGTTACACTAGTTGACGTGATACCTTACGTGTGGACGGCCACACCAAGGAGGGTCTCGTGCCCTCGATACGTACTCTAGTTAACTTACCAGATCAGGTGCAGCCGAGCAGAGCTGCGAGTACGCACCGGCGAATCAGAGCAATTCACGTGGGGCAGACTTCCCGGCTAAACTGCGTGCGGACTATGCTAGACCAATCGGGAAAAGATGCGATGAGCTGGGTACATTTATAACACAAGCAATTCATTTACATGTGAAATGTAAATATTTACAAAAGGACAGGATAGAACTATACCGATAAAAAGAACATCTACGATGTTAACTTTACACGATGCACGACAAGCGCAATCAGAAACATACCCCGAGGAAAGTATAAAGCAAGAGATGAGAAAAGAACGAGGTGTTTGCGAACTCTTTTTGTACCTGGCGCGGCCGACGGGCCCACACTTCCCAGTCGCTTAGGAAGGGGGAGAGGAGGGAGGAAAACCGAAGGTCTCAATGGTGCTTGATTAGAGGAGGTGTGATGAGGTGTGCGGTTATTGACAGATGAGGTGGAGAGGAAGGTGTAAAGATGTGGGTCAGGGGGCTGGAAATAGAGCAAAGAACATGTGAGAAGGTAAACTTGACATGCGTGTAAAGAGTTCTGCATGTGTAAATGTTTATGGGCTAAGGCGGAGCTCAGTCTGGTGTCTAGCTTCCTTGCTTGTCCAGCACTTCACTCCATGGACTCCAAGTACAAAGGGCGGGCCAGGTGACAAGAGAAGAGCGGACGAGGTGGGCCGGATGAAAGAGCAGAGCAGAGAAGAGGGCGGGCCAGATCAGAGCTCTCCTTTATACTACCCAAGCGTGGGCGGCGCTTGAGAGCAGAAAAGGCAAACCGATGGGCGTTTCCCTGCACCCTCGTTGGCATGTGGACTCAAACCACTGTGTTGGCCCCACCCCGGTGAGGATTTTGCACCAGAAATGGCCTCATTTTGCTCCACACTTTGCCATGCGACGGAGCTCCAAGAATAACATGGGGCAAGGTGCTTGATCGCTCACCCCGACCATGAGGGCGCCTCCTCATCCCAGCTGGCCCCAAAAGGCAGTGGTGGTTGCGAATGATGACTGTGGTTGAGTGATAGCAGCGGTGGTGTAGCGTAGCAGTTGTAGTGCGGTGGGTTTGTGATGGAGGTGGTTGTGGTCGAGATTGTGGCATCAATGGTGAGTGTAGGCGAGCTTGCGTTGTGGTCCGATGACGTGGGGATTTTTAGGAAGGCGTTGTGGTGGTTGGAGAAATGCTGTAACATTGTGGTTCGAGTATGGCGAAGAACTGATGTGATGTGTTGTTGGAGAATGGAGCGAGGTTTGAACAGAAAATGGTGCATGCATGCAAATTGAGCTACCTGCTGCTGTGGCCTGAATGCTTGCTTGAGGGAGAGGAGAGGTTGTGTGTCAACGAAAATAAGTAAAGGATAAAGAATAACGAATAGGAATAAAGACCTGCCTAAAAACCCTCACAACACATTTTATCCCATAAACCCACTCGACAGAAGGGAAGTGAAATCGAAAAATATTTTTAGATGGTGGAAAGAAAAATAATCTATCCCTTTTGTCTATTAATTATGTTTATTCCAAGCCATGCAGGTTTTACAAGGTGATTTTACTGACTTGACGACAAAAGAAGCAACACAAGGCTGCGGGGTAGCACCATTGGTTGAGGGTGTGGTTGTGCTGCTGATGCAATGCCTGATGTACTCTATAGGTTAGAGAATAAATCAATAAAAATCAAACTGAAACATCAACCAATTGAGAAACAAAAAAAAAGAAAATATAAAAACAAATCAAATCAATTGACAAGTTGGGAACATTTAATGCAAGCAGGATGAATATGACAAATAAAATCTAGCATTCACATTCACAGCCATTCACATTACAACAGCCTCACAGTGGATCAAGGAAAACATTGATTGGAGTCGCAGGGATCCAATGAACTTAACTTAACATGAAATGAAAGCTCAATACATTCATAATTACCAAAAGTATTCATCATATTGTAGAAGGAAGCCACATACCTTTTTCCAAGAAACTCCACTTGTTGCTGCTTATTGATGGCAAATTTGCTGTCAATATAACCCCAGCCATTCCATTTTAGCACTTCTTGCCTGGAAGAAAATAAGCATTGACGAAAGACGTCAATAAGGATCAAGTGATGCTCCTTCTGCTGACCAATGTGGCCGTGCAAAAAAGTGACCAAAGAACAAAAATACAGGGTGAGGTGGCCTAATACAATGACTGATTAATTATTTTAAGTACTGCAAAATAAAAGCTGTATATTAAAAGAGTTTAAGGACGAATGCTTTACTGGGAATGGATAAAACAACTTGCAGGCCACCCTGTACAATGAAAGGCACACTTATAGTTCCATCCATAGCAGACAGTTGCATTAAAAAAAATATATATATATATATATATTGTTGTTACAACTTTGTCATAACTTAAGCAACAAAATGCATTTTGTTGTTACGACTTTGTCAAAACCGAAGCAAATGTTCGGACAAAGATCCGACATTTAATAATTTTATATTAAGAACCCGAAGCCAAATGAGGAGGGGAACCTTTTTTGTATATACGGTTGAGTCTCATGGAAGAGTTAGAGCAAATGGAATTTAACAAAATGGAAAGGGGGAAACACCAACAGCAGAATAGAAGTGAGAGGAGGGTGAGATCAAAGAGAGGGTGAGAAGGACATGAGAGTGAACAGGCTGAACACAAGCTGAATGAAACACAGCAAAGATGAAGGAGAAAGTGGGAATGAAAGAGAAAAGGAACAAAGCAACCAACAACTAACAAATGAAAAAAGTGGGGAGGGGCGGGGGGGTGGAGAAGGTGGTAAAACTGTGTCTGATCCATGCAAAACTTTGAACAAAGGAGGGACTATCCATGGAGAATCTTT
>NC_140962.1:77031524-77036524 GCF_056783735.1 Eptatretus burgeri | reverse complement strand
GGATAAGCATACGTTTACAAGTGCTCAAAGAACTGCATTTTCTCATCCAATCAACATGAAATATTCTCCAGTTATTTCTCCTGAGCTGGGCAGACGTCCTAATGGCATTTCTCTTGGGGTATTTCCAACCACTCAAAGCTAAAATATGTATAATTCTTACATTTTTCACACAGTCTCCACTTGCTGAGATGTGGATTTCCACAAGGACACAAAGAAATCCATTCATGATAATGTTCTAGTGGCCAGACTTTGGTCTGAATCCAAGTTGCCCTGTCCAAATCCTGATGAACAACAAATGAGTCATAAATAATTCCCTGATTCCTCGTACGCACTCAGAGCATCAGAGGAGTGGTAGATCCTGGTATATATATACATGTATATATATATATATATATATATATATATATTTATATATATATATATATATATATATATATATATATATATATATATATATATTTATATATATATATATATATATATATATATATATATATATATATATATATATATTCTTAAGGCCTCAGACATTCTACCAAATAAGGACAAAAAGAGACTGAAAAGACAGAAATACTGCTGCTGCATTCGGCGGGATGCAGCGAGGCACAAAGTGGAAATGCGCCACGGCGGGAAATGGTTCATGTGCGCAATTATGAGCCAGCAGGATGGGAAGGCAGGTCCAGGCAAGGCTTATGGTGGGGGCTTTGGTGTAAAGTTGGTGGCTGCGTCTTGTGCTGACGGAAGACACCGAGGCTCACGCGTATCTCTCTGCCTCCAGCGTTCACACTCCCCTTTATCATTTCAGCTCCTCCCTTAATCTTACGCCAAGAGCCCAACTCCACATGGCTGTCATTGGCCCACAAACCCAGTCCGTGGGCGGGGTATCCTGCTTTGATCGCTCATCTCGATCAATGGTGCTGACAACACCAAGGTCGGCATGGGTCTGGTAGTTGTGATGACTTTTCCCACCTCAACTCACACCAATGACCTAGGTAATCGTTATCAGGCATATTTAATACAGATTACAGAGGGATAAAACATTAAAAAGGTTTCAAGGGATTAGATGCACACATGCTGGGCAGGAAGACAGCAGCTTTCTATTGTTGCGGGCTGGCGGGGTCGGGTGAGAAGAACACTAGGTGGGGGAAAGCTAAGTCGATTCCCACCAGACTCCCCGGAATTGTAGGCCGTCGCTCACGGATAATTCCGTGACGCGGCGGGTCGCTTAACTGACCATGGCCGCCAATAACTCAACTGCGTGACCGAGGGTCCTCCTGTCTAGAATCAGGTTCCGAATTAACCAAAATAACTCTGTGCGGCTTACCAGGCTCGCCATTCCAGTCTCCCGTCTGGATCGGACCGTCATCCATTTCCATGCACGCACTCACACATGCCATGACACTCACACCATTCACACACCTCGACACGCACTCTGGGACAATCACGCTGGAGGTTTGGGTTTGTTCAAGGGGTCCTGAGGCCTCTACCCTCCCAAACTCTGCATGGACCCGTTCGCATCATTCACCCGCTCAACCTCGCGCGGTTCCGCCGGCCTTACCTGGTCCCGGCTCGCTTCGAGGGAGCTTACCATCTCCCTCTGTTGCTGAGCGAGGTTAACCTGATGCTCGAACCGGGTCACGAGACATTCCACGAGTTCAACCCCATTGTCCCCTATTAATCCAATGTGTGTGTGCTCCTCTTTAATTTCATGTAGTTTGTTCACTTCTACTTGTTCTATCTCCCGCATCTTTTCTATTTCATTTAATTCCTGGATCTCCGTTATTATTTCTAATTCCTCTCGTGTCTCTATTAATTTTTCCGTCATCCCTTTTGTTATTTCCCCCTTAATTGTGGTGGCGTCGCTCGTCACATCGAACTCACCCGTCTCCATTGCGGACCGAACACATTGCGCACTCCCTTTCAACTCGGTCATCTCCCCACATACAGTGCCGATCTCCTCTGCCATTTTCCGGTCCATCGCCCACATTTCGCCTAACACCTCCTCCAGACCCACGGCAGGCTCAACCCCATGCTCTGCATTTCACCCCTTATGTTTTGTGCGCTTGCTTTTATTTCATTCTGCATTGTTTGCATATTGCGCGCATTCGCATCCATTTTGTTTTCCATTTCCTTCATATTCGCATCCATTTTGGCATCCATCGCTCGGGTATCAGTCTTCATTTCGTCCAATTTACGCGCACTCACGCCCATTTTGTCGTTCATGTTTTGTAATTTCTCCCCCAACCGGACCCAGTCAAATGGCCCTGACGAGGCCGATTCGCCGCGGACTGGGGGGGTGGGGAGTTTGCTGTATAGGGTGCTCGCACGCCACCTCCCCCACGCCCACCACTTACTCTGAGTTTGGTGGCGGGGGGAGTCGACCTGCATGGAGTTGTCCTGGACCATGGGTTCCATTACACCTAAACCTAAACCCACCTGAGCCAGCTAGTCTTGGCTCACCATGGTGCGTATTGAGAATAAATTTCAACTCTCGTAATTTGGAGGGAATGGGGGGGGTGTCTACGCACACCCCTGATCCGAATCTGATTAATTTAGTGGAGGCGGAGGTGGCCAAATCGCACTCCTGATCACCAATTTGTTGTAGTGCCGGGTTCGGTGGCGAGGAGTGACAGCTAGGTGGAGCAGGAGGGTCGTCTCCACCGAGTACCCGGAATTGCAGGCCGTAACCTTCGGACTACTCCGAAGGTCATGGGTCACTTAAGGACCGTGCTCGCCAATTCTCTGATGGCGTGGGGTGGGGTTAATAGCCAAATTTCAATAAACCTAAGTACCCACGTCGTCAAATTACCGGGGAAGTCACACCCTCAACGGACTCCTTCGAACCGGGTCGCTCTAGTGACCTCGGTCCGGTGTAACCGAGCGGAATTACCAAAGTCCATCGGTCCAAATGACAATTACAGCAAAAAGGCCTCCCTAATTCCCAATACACACTGTGCTAAACCAATGAAAGAAAGTGACAGACAACGAGCTGGTACATTGAACAATTGGGGGGTTTATTTATAATGGGGCAGGGGGAGCACAAAAAGAGCAGAGTTAAACCGACTATCAAGAAGGAATGCAAGTAATGTACAAGGCACTTAAACAATTGCTACTTATAGACTGGGCCCACAGACACACACGCACACATCAAAAAGAAATGGTGGCCGCGGCCTTTGTTTGGCCCTTCAGCTCGGGAGAGAAGGAGAGCTGAGGGCAAGAGTCTGCACTTGCGCCTGTCCGCCTCATGCGGTCTGGTCGAGCTTGTCTGGTGGTGGGACTCAAACACACCTCCTCAATGCAGCACCAAGCACCAGGGACGAGGGATAGAGCGATGGACGCCAGCCAGCACGAAGGCGGACGAGGCGAGAGACGACGAGGCGACAGGCGATCAAGGCCGAAAAAGCTTCAACGGATCAGACGACACCAGGCGAGGCAGACCCAGCCAGCCCGACAGAACGTGCCGATCACTATCCTCTCCCTGAGGTGGGAAGGATTTCTTCCCTGGCCATTCGCCTCCTGATTGGACAGTTGCGTCGCACAATTCGCTGGCCGTCCATCATTGGACAGGCCCATGGTAGGCAGGGCAACTCCCACCCTTCTGGGCGGAGTCCCGATCTGAGGCGATTAGCCTCCTGATTGGACGAAGGGCGCGCCCTTGCCCTCGTGGGCAGAGTCGGCTCTGAGGCAATGAGCCTCCTGATTGGATGAAGGGCGCGCCCTTACCCTCGTGGGCGGAGTCGGCTCTGGAGCGAGGGGTCCCACCCACGTCCGCAGTCAGAAGCATGTGTTATGGCGTCGGTGGAACGAGGCGACGGTGCCGTTGTTGTTGTTGTAAAAAAAACCCTGACTAAAAAATAAACCCGCAGCGCACACATGAAATTCCCATTCGACATGAGGGACGGGACTCTAACTATAAACACATACTTACCGAAATAACTGAACTGCGGGGCTGCTGACTGTCTGTGTGCAAAAGGCTTCCAAATCCGTAACAATATAAACTATATTTTTATTGATTAATCAAGTGAATTTGTTGTAGTGAAGATGGTGGGAGAGTTCAGTTAGGGCACAACAAGTTAGGGCACATTTTATTGTTCAGTTAGGGCACAACTTTGTATTGTTCGGGCTGAGAAAATACTTTCACAAAAGGCTACTTTCTCTGATACTTTCACAAAAGGGTTATCCCATTCTACCTGCAGCTATCCATCCTCTCAGTCCTGGTCCACTGAATCCTGTGGAGAGGCAGTTGCGGTAAATAGCTTGCATTCTCAGCTTGGAAAGCGAACCTGACTGAAGGCAACAGGAATTCATTCTGTCAGGCTTGCAAATGTGTGTTCGTCCCGAGGAACGACGGAAAAAACCATCTTGCAAATCTCAAGGCCGATCTCTCAAACCAATCACCTTTCTCCACGTCATGGTGGTACCTTGTCGAGTCCATTTCTGGAGTACGCTCCCACTTGATCCCCTCACTCACTTCAAATGGTATTACTTCTGACTCTGCCAGAATATCTAAACTCTGTATGCCTCTGAAACTCGTATCCAACCCATCCCGCTCCGTCCTCTGTATAGATAAGTAAGTCGAGGACCCCGTGTGTGTGTGTGTGTGTGTGTGTGTGTGTGTGTGTGTGTGTGTGTGTGTGTGTGTGTGTGTGTGTGTGTGTGTGTGTGTGTGTGTGTGTGTGTGTGTGTGTGTGTGTGTGTGTGTGTGTGTGTAATATATATATATATATATATATATATATATATATATATATATATATATGTATGTATATATATATTGTTGTGGTTGACGAAATTCGCAAACCACCATTCAGGTCCCTTAGGTGAGATATCTCTGTAAGTAGATGTGTAGTTAGGCCCAAACCCGTTGTTTAGAGGGAATAAATGTCATTCATTCGGGCTGCGACCCTTTTAGATAGCCGTTTTTCTTTTACTATCTTTATTTTGGACCAGCCGCCATTACTACCACCACAATCACCACCAACCACGTCTCAACAGTCATC
>NC_140962.1:77009024-77021524 GCF_056783735.1 Eptatretus burgeri | reverse complement strand
CAAGGCACCGCTTGCGCACACCCTCCTCAGCGCATTCTGACCTCACGCAATGTCGACGGCACAAGAACGTCAGATCGATGGTGGGTCTCAGCTGGTTTCTCACAAGGTCCAGCTTTTCTTTCTCAGCCGATGGCAGACTCGACCCTCAGGTTCAGTTCCTGCCGATCGCAGACTCAACACACTCAGGTTCAGCTTCTGCCAATCATAGACTCGGCGCACTCAGGTTCAGCTTCTGCCAATCGCAGATGGTAGAGAGACCTCATGCACATGCAGTCCCTTCCCTGCCTTTCTTTCGGCTTGTTCCTCAAGAAAACGGATACAGCCGTCCCGTGTACAGCCGATCGGCACCACCACGGCGCTCACGTCCCAGATCCACCCTGCCTTTCCTTTGTTTGCTCGCCTCGAAGCCCGACTACAGTTTTTCCCTTCTCCTTTTCGGCACTCCTTCGCCTCAAAGCTGACTGCTGACTCACACACCGCCAGTTCTATTCAGCCAATCACGCCACACCGGCGCTCAGTTTCACCACCGTCTTCCCGGCCGACTGCCCGCCTCTCAGTTTTTTACCACCTTTTTCTTTTTGGGGCGTGCCCCTTTTACGAAGCCGACAAACTCCTCCCTTCAGTTTCACTTCCTTCTTCCCAGCCGACTGCTCGCCTCTCGGTACACCACCAACGCACGAACAATAAACAGCCTCTTACAACTCTGGACACACATGCAACGTCCATTTTACCGAACAGCCTGGCTAAACATTCATTTAATGGGGGATCTGGGCTAATCCTATATTTAGTAGCATACTAAGGGCCATCTCCGCAACAATATATATATATATATATATATATATATATATATATATATATATATGCACTGCTTTTATACAGGGTTTGTAACTAATCAACAAAAGTTGGGACACCAGCAGGAATTTTTTGCATCAACTTTCAAGGCTTAATTTACTTCCATTGCTGCAGAACAGCTGCAGTTGTTAACCCATTACTTTTTCCCTGAAAAGGGCCTTTTTCACAACTAAAATTTACATTATTTTTCAGTTTTTAGTAACCTCAACTTTTTTAACCTCTGGAAGTTTACCGCTTAGCTTGTACTATTTCAGGTCATTCACTGGACTTGAACTGCTTAAATTTCAGTAAAAACTGAAAAATGGGGGTGTTCTAAAACTTCTGACCGGTAGATTATGTCACATATTTTGGCAGCCACATTGGATGAAAAGAAAAAATTTGGACATCATCTTCTACGAAACCGGTCAACAAAAAAATGAAACTCGGCATGTGTCATTAACTCCCCTTGGGGTAAATGGTGTGATAACGATGATGTCATCAATGAAGTAGTATTCAGCCATAATTGGTTGAATTGAAATCCATCCCCAAAAATCTGAAACTTTACATGTCTGATCTATGACCGGAGGTGAGTGAAGAATTAAATTGACGACGTTCATAACCCATGCCAAGAAATTAAGTGACATAATCAATGATGTGGGTGCAAGGGCCATAATTTTCTCGTGTCCAGTTAAGATGGTATTTTTGTTCAGAAGGAACGTGCAAGGTGAGACCATGCGCTAAACAAATGCCATTCTAGTTTGTTAATGTGGTTAAAACATGAAAAAAGTAGGTCAAGGACCATAATAAAATACCAGGTGTACTATGATGATACAAGAACATCTTGGAAGGCCAAGCAGTCCGGGTCTCCCCAGCGTGCGCACGTCTCCCTGGGTCTCCACCAAAATCTGCGATTCATTTTGTCTCTTAAACATAAATTTCAGCATTTAGACAAAAGAGTGGCACTAATTTTAGGGTGGTTAACCATAATTTTTCTGCAAATCGGGCTCACGGAAATATAGGAATACGAGAAATATTCGTGGATGAGAGATGTTGAGTTTATACCATTTCCTGTTAGTACAGGGTGTGTCAATAAAAGATTAACCACTTCAAATGACCTTTTTACTTTTAGTTATTACCTTAATTATTTTTTGGTTTGCAGGAGTGATCAATGATATTTGGAGAAGTCATTCAAGCATAACCAAACTATTCTATGGAAAAAAATGACTTTTTCTATGGAGCAAAGAGTAAACATTGTCAAGTGGTATTTTGAGACCAAATCAATTGCTTCCGTCCAGAAGAGGTTGTGCACTGAATATGGAGTGCATCCCTGAAACAAGCCAAGCAAGCCAGCTAATTGGAAACTTGTGACAAAGTTAAAAGGTGAAGTGATGATTCTCAACATTAACAAGGGAAAGTCCAGTCACCCAAGAAGTGTACGGTGTGAAGGAAACATGGAACAAGTTTGTGAGTCAGTCATGCAAAGTCAGTCATGCATCGACAAAGATCGGCTGAACTGGGTCTCACTCCTAGCAGTAACAGAATAGTAATGAAACTATATTTAAACCTCTTTCCTTACCACATCACAACAGCCCATAAATTGACTGATGGGGATAAAGCAGCACGAGTTGCTATGTGTGAGATGCTGCAGCAAAAGATGGAGGCAAACGCAAACTGGATTCGCGATGTGTGGTTTCATGACAAGGCACACTTTCACGTCAATGGTGCTGTCAATTCACACAACATTTGCTGGGGAAGTTATCGATTAGATGGAATTGAAGAGGAGTCGCTCAAGGGTCGGAAAGTCACTGCTTTTATGGCTGTCAGCTACAGAGGTGTGTTTGGGCCACACTGGTTTGAAGACAAAAATGGAAGAATGGTTAACATCAATCAAGAACGATACCAGTCCATTGTCAACACATTTTACGAAGACTTGAAACAATCGATGAGCACTGCATCCCTTCCGTGACAGTGGTTCATGCAAGATGGTGCTACCCCGCATACAGCCAACAAAACAATTGCCTTTGTGCGTCAAAAATTCAGACAAAGAGTTCTCAGTTTGTGTATGGAAAATGAATGGTCTCCACATAGCCCTGACCTCAATCCACTGCATTTTTCCTCTGGGGAGCTTGTAAGGATCATGTCTACGAATCATCTGAACATGTAAGGATCATCTGAACCTGATCTGAAGGCAGCAGTCGAGGCTTATCTTCAGACAGTAACCATTAAAACTTACAGAAACGTCATTGAAAACTTTGCAATTTGTGTGAATGCATGTTGTGTGTTTGGGGGTGCTCACATCGAACAACTCAACTATAAGTGCATCATCGCATAATGAGTTTCATTTCTCCATTGTTTAGTTTTCATTTTCTGAGTTAATTTTTTTATTTTATCAACCTCCGCCATCGAAGATGGATGGAGGTTACTGTTTTCACCCCTTTCTGTTTGTTTGTTTGTTTGTTCGTTTGTGAACAGTATTACGGAAAAACTCCTCGACGGATTTCGACGAAACTTGGTGGGGAGGTTAGGTCTGGTCCAAGGATCATACCATTAGATTTTGGACTTGGTCCAAAATCCAATATGGCCGCTATGGCGGCCAATTTGAAAAAATATTTGAATTTTTTTTTTTTTTTTTTTGCATTTCTACCTGTTTTAAGTGATTTCCAACCAAAAAAAAATAAATTTGTTCGAGAAAAAAAAACAATTTTGCAACTTTTTTCAAAAAAATTTCGATTTTATTTGAAAAATATTTGAATTTTTTTTTTGCATTTCTACATGTTTTAAGTGATTTCCAACCCCCCCAAAAAATTGTTATAGAAAAAAAAAACATTTGCACCTTTTTTTTCAAAAAAATTTCGATTTTATTTTTTTGGCATTTCAACATGCACGTCGATCTAGTTTAGTTTATTCAATCGTGGTTCAGTAGAGTCTGATCCGTTTTGACCTTCAATGAATAGGATATCAGGTTCACTTAAGTGACCCAGCAGTATTGGCGGCGGAGGTTTTGCACTCTACCGAGTGCTCCCCCTCTAGTTACTCAATGTTAATAAAGTTTTGAAGTGGTTAACCTTGTATTGACACACCCTGTACAAGCGAGCGATGGCAGTGGTGATAACAGACATAAACACACACACACACACACACACACACACACACACACACACACACACACACGGATGCCTCTCCTTTCACCAAGAGATTCAAATAATCTAGTATAATTTATCTTCTGGCACTGGAACCAAACTAAAATGATATACTTACAATGGCACTCACAGCCCACACAACTCTCATTCCCATCCCATTCCCACTCCCCATCTCGTCCCAAACATGATTAATAGTAAATATGGTTATTTTAAACTTACCATCCATTCCATCCATTGGGACCATACCCTGAACAGAGTGTCGGTGCTGCCGAAGCAGTCTCCTGGGCTATTGGGCACAATCCTGAGCGGGTCGCCACTTCGACGCAGGATACTTGCTTGAATGGCTCAATCATCCCAGCAAGCTGGTACTCATTTTATCAACCTCGGAAGGATGACAGGCTGAGTCAACCGCACGTGGTATCAATTAAACTTACCACGTGTATCGACATGCCCCAGACATGACCTTCCCATCGATGATAAGAGGTAGGAAAGTTTGGGTAGAATGCGCCCGTCTACGAACATTCGGGCCTTTCACAGGCACACATGGCCAGGCGTTTCTGCAGTGCTGGCTGCAAAATATCAACTTTTTGGATGAGTTGATCAGAAAGTTCTCCAAAGCTTGGGTTGTGCAGAGGTACACCACTTTCTCGCAGGTACTTTTCCAAGTATTTTTGGCTTCTTTAAAGCTTTGTGAGCCAGTCCATGTGAAAATCCTGATCTGGCACATTTGACACACAACCGGGCCACCCCAATGGACCTCGTTACTCGGGGTTTCCGCACATGCGCCCATAAATCTTGGACGGATCAAATCATTTTTAAAGTCACGTATTGGGAATGTTTTAAACATGTTACACATGTTCAAGTGTGGGCATGCCCTCATCACTGCCAAGGTATTTTACAGTTTGTAGTAAATTTATTAGTAACATGCATGTCACCAATAAAGATTTGACTCAAATCTTGAAATTGTAGTGTCAGTTCTTCATTTATTATCTTTTGCAGGCTGTTTGTGAGTATTTTTTTAGGCAGGAACACATTCACTCTTTAACAATGACAGTTTACTGCCTGGAAACAAAGCAATACATATCACATAATAAATTTACAATTGAGCAACAGTTTAATGCCATTCATTTTGCTCTGATTAAATACTCACCTGGTAATTCATAAATTAAGGAGAAATATAACACTGGCTCCAAGGAAAAGAAAAAAATTGGGGCAATACCCCTGGGCACTCACCTGGTAGCGGCTGGATAAGAAAACCAGGGAACCACTGGTGACCCACAAAATATGTAAAGGAGAAGAAAGTAAACACCTTTGGATTTTAATAAAGTGAATAAACTTTGGCTCATCACTAGTTATGGAAGGTTGTGGTCAAGTTTCATCGGAATTGTGCGTGTCGTTTCTGAGAAGGAAGCAAAGACATATTTTGGAGGGAAACCCTCCATAGACCCCCTTCGGGCCCGATTTTTTATGATGTGAACAAACTTTGGTACATATGGGGTGATAAAGGTTGTGGTGCAGTTTCATCGAAATTGTATGTGTAGTTTCAGAGAGGAAGTTGCAATTGTTTATGGATGGATGGACAGACATGCCATCTCATAAGCATATATTCTTACTTTGCACAAAGCCAACAAATGATGGTATACATCTGCACATCATTTTGTTTCATGATACAATTAAAGATGGCCAACTGGCAGCCATTTTAGTTGGAAAAAAACAAAACCTGATGTCGAACACGTCCTCAACCGTTTCTCAGACATGCATTAACCGATGTTGTTCAAACTTGGCACAATGATAATGAATGAAGGCTTACATATGCATGCCATTTTTTTCGAGATCAGATCCAAGATGGCCGACTGGCAGCCATTTTGTGACTTAAATGTGTCCCCAACCATTTCTCAGCATGAATTTACCGATTTTGTTCAAACTTGGCACAAGTACAGCGCATGATGGCATACACCTACATGCACCTCACTTTATTTTGCGATCTGACAAAAGATGGCTGACTGGTAGACTGGCGGCCATTTTAGTTGAATAAAAAAAAAATACGGTATCGAACACGTCCTAAACCATTTCTCAGATATGCATTTACCGATGTTGTTCGAACTTGGCACACAGATAAGGAATGATGGCTTACATATGCACATCATTTTTTTTTGAGATCAGATCCAAGATGGGTGACTGGTAGACTGGTGGCCATTTTAGTTGTACATAAATATGGGCTCGCCCTTTAACTCCATTCAGCAAAATTACCAAAACAACAGGGGCTCTGACATTTTATGTCTTTCTTCACTTGTTCTCCTCTATTTTTGTTTTATCCTCCCTCTGCTTTGCTACAATCTATTTATTTTCATCTCCCTCTTATTTTGCTCCATCCGCACTGTTTGTTTCTCTGTCTCTGTTCTATATGTTAATTTCACTGTGTTCCTCCTACTCTGAATTATTTTGTCTTCTGCTACTCCCCGGGCACCCCTCATTTATTTTAGCTCGGCCCTTAGCCCTTCCACTATCTTGGCTTGACTGGCGCCATTCGCTGCTTTGTGGTCTTAACGTCGATCAAGGACACTGCCATCTCAGCTTGACTGGCTCCAGTGGTCCTTATCTCAGCTGCCCTTTGGTCCTGCTTGGCCCAGCCAGCCTCCAGTTTGGTTACCATTCCGGCCCCATTATCCTTCAACTCAGCTTGGCCGGCCTTCATTCCCCCACCCCCCCCCTTTTGCCCTTTAGTTCAGCTTAGCCAGCCTGTATCTCACCCTTTAGTTTTGCCTGTTCGGGGTTCATCTGGACTGACAATGTTGTGTAACATGGCCATCAAGATGCTCATGTTCACTGCCCCCGATGATGAAGGCATGCTGCCACTCGGAGCTGGGCTACTGGGGGCTGTGGCATTCTGGGGGGACTTTTGGCTGCCGTGAGGGGGAGATGGCTCCACTGCGTCCTCCAGCAGGCCCTCCATCTCCATCTCCATCTTCTCTGGAGCCACGGTGGTGTCGGTCCAAGGTTGCCCCTCCTCCACCAATGCATTGGGGTTACTCTCCATTGTGTTTTACACAAACAAAATGTAATGATCCCCAAACATTTTGAAAAAAACACGGGAGTGTGGGGGGGGGAGGATATTGCAATTGGCTCTGTACGTCTATCGGTCCACGCTATCTCCTCCTAAACGGTTGTGCAGAAATTCACCAAACTTGGTAATTATGATCAACACATGGCAGGAAAGTGCAAGAGTAGTACCATTTTGTCCCCCCCCCCCCACCCAGGCAAGGTCAAAAGTTCAAATACCAAAGTCTGCAATTACGAGTACATTTTCAAACATTTTTCATTGAAACTTTGTATACACAATTAACAGTGGGAGACACACGAAATATGTAACAATAATTTTTGATTTGAACCTAAGTTCATGCCCTCGTGATTGGGTACTTCGGGTTACATGAGTCAAAATGGAAAAAAGTTAATTAAAAATCTGATATTGGGCAATTCCTGGTGGAAATTTTTGCAATCTTTCAACTTTGCTTTCGGTGGGAAGCGTGGGGACGTGCGATGGTGAGCCACAGACTGTTCTCGTGTACTTGCGTCGTCCTGCATGTGATGCAGATATAGGCAAAAGCCCCACAGTGAGGAAAAAGAAATGTGGAGACATTAAAATGTGTGAACGATCCGAGTCTGAGCCACAGGAGAGACATGATACGGTCTTTCACGATTCTAATAATGTAGCAATGCAAGTTCAGGGACTGTTCACGGCATCCACAAAGCAGTGAACCAGAAGGAACAGTCTAAAACTGCACAAGCAACCATGGAGAACGACCAAGAGAGGACACTCTTTCAGCCAGTCATAAATGATTGGAACTGCCTCCAGATTTGGTCATCAAACCCCATCAGTGAATGCCTTCAACAACAGACTGCACTGTTCCTGGGAAACTTCCAACTGTGCCAAAAAATGCGTTTTAACTTTATATATTATGACTTAAACCCGAACTGATGACCATATCCAGCATGTGCTGTTATTATTATTATTATTATTATTATTATTATTATTATTATTATTATTATGGTGGGGGTTACAAGTTCTATCTATACAAATAGGACCGCATGTCGAGAAGCTCATCTGCATCAGGAACAGCAGTCACTCGAACCCCTCACAGACCCTGATTTATATATACGAGTGCGGGGGGGGGGGGAGGGGGCGGGCCCGTAGGTGCGTGCCAGTATGTGCAGCCCTCTCTCGCCCCCTCTCTCTCGCCCCCCCTCCCTCATCCCCCCTCTCTCGCCCCCCTCTCTCGCCCCCTCTCTCTCTCCCTCTCTCTCCCCCCCATCTCTCCCCCTAGTCTTGCCCTTCCTCTCTCCCCCTCTTTCTCACCCCCCCCTCTCTCGCAGATATTGGTAGACAGATAAATTGCCGTAACTTGGGAAACGCTCGTCCGATTAATATCAAACCTCGAAAAGGCACATCCGCGGGTCCCCAGCAATATTCCTGGCAAGTCTCAATCAGATCAGACCGTCAATCGTGCAAAAAAAAAATAATAATAATAAATAAACATTAATTGTGACGTCATTCGTGACGTTATAGTAGCGTGTCTTGTCATTGGTCGACAGATAAATGGCCGTAACTTGGGAACCGCTCGTCCGATTGACATCAAACCTCGAAAAGGCACATCTGCGGGGCCCCGGCAATATTCCTGGCAAGTTTCAATCCGATCGGACGGGCAGTCGTCGAGAAACTGCGGTTGCAAACAAACAGACAGACAGACACACAGAGATTGCTGGAATTATAGATACTAGTGCATGCCCGTAGGTGAATGCCCATACATGCGTGGCCCTACATGCAAACAAAAAAAAAAACTTTCAAACCGCATGCCAAAAACAACAGCCACACAGGCCGTTCCTTCGCTCTCGCGTGCCCGTACGTGCGTGGCCGTATGTGCAAAAAAAAAAACTTTCAAACAACCAGACAGGCCGTTCCTTAGCTGTTGTAAACGACGACTGCATGGGGCATTGTGTTTAAGAAAATCGAGAAAGAAAGAACACAGTAAGTCGATAAATCAAGAAAAAAAAATCGAGAAAGAATACAGTAATCGTCACTGACTGGATTGGGACATTGTATTTAAGAAAATCGAGAAAGTACAGAAATCGAGAAAGAATATAGTAAGTCGATAAATCGAGAAAAAAATCGAGAAAGAATACAGTACTCGTCACTATCCGGATGTTCGCATATCGCAGTTATGATCATTCGCAATTTAGTTTTAATGGCCAATTATTCAATTAGCGCCAACGTATTTTGCCTTTTCGCAAGGAAAAACACGGAGAGGAGAGGAGAGGAGAGGAGAGGAGAGAAAAAACCCGTAATGGCGAACGCAGCTGAGTTTCTCTTCACCATCGACCACGGCTACGCAGCAACGCTTCCTGTCATTGGTTGATATAAAATGGCAGCAGCAACGGTTCCTGTCATTGGTTGGTAAATAAATGGCCATAACTTGGGAAGCACTTGTCCGATTAATATCAAACCTTGAAAAGGCACATCCTCAGGTCCCCAGAAATATATCTGGCAAGTTTCAATTAGATCGGACCTGCGGTTGTCGAGAAACAGCGGTCACAGACACACACACACACACACACACACACACACACACACACACACACACACACACTGCTGGAATTATATATATATATATATATATATATATATATATATATATATATATATATATATATATATATATATATATATATATATATATATATATACATACATATACATATACATTGTTACGGTTCTAGGAACCGTACGCATACAACATACAGGTGTCCCAAGTCAGTTATGCCATTAAGTATATGTGTAGACAGAACCCCTCCTTGTGTGAAGTCGGAAATTGAAGGAGTGCATTGCGATGTTTTTTTAGTTAGGGTAATAAATCTTAATATCCCATCCTCCATTGCGATCCACGGTACCCGAGCGCTTCCAGCCTTCGGTTTGCTGGCAACAACGTACCACGATCCACCTGTTGTCTCTGGAGGATCGTTTGTCCGAGACAGAATCTTCACTGTTGCAGTTCATATTCGGCTTCTCCAAACGCTCCAACTCTTTCTTGACGAGTCCACACGTGTGGAGTGGGCAGGCTTCGCCGGTGCCTGGCCGAGGCCCCGCCCAGAAAGGGCGGACCCATGGGAGCCCCGTCCAATCAGGGCGGACAGTGACGTCAGTTTTGACCAAGGCCCCGCCCCGCTGAGGGAGGTCTTTAAACCACAACACCATCCTCAGTCTTGAGTTCTTTAGGGGTCGTTCGTTCTGCGCTTGGAGGTCAGAGAATTCGTTAGTGAGTGCTTGGAGGTCGGAGTTGGTTGGAAACGAAGGGGTTCTCGCTGCTTGGCTCTGCTCACGTCTCGCCCCGACGGCCCGACTACTGGTCCTGGCCCACTTGAGCTCCTCCACGAATTAAAAGTAACAACTCCACATGGGCGGCTGTGGACCTGACTGCACGGCTGTTGGCAGGTGCCGCACCACGGAGCATTCCTTTCCCCGAGACTCAGGAACTCGAAAGAACTGCGACCTCAGCTCACTTCCCTCCCTGGCCACAAAAGTCCTTTGCCTTCAACTGGGTTTATTTTGTCCGAGTGTGTGGCTGAGTGTGTGTGGTGCCGTCCATGAAGTAGAACTGTATAAGTTATTCGAACCTTGTAAATCTTGCCTGTATTATTCTCGCAACAAGTCTGCTCTGTGTGTGCTTTATAAGTTGCTGTAAAATTGTCGCACTATATCTTTCTCTCATCTTCCCTTGCATAACATCCCCAATAAACCTGTTACCTGTACCACATAACTTTCCTCGCTTTATTGTTAATAAATTATTATTACAAATGTTCCCAGTTCGTTTTCATCCTTTCTTTCATTGGTCCAGCATGGTTCGGATCTGAGTTTTAGCCGGGTCTTTGTTCCCATTAATCTGCTCATCCGAGCCGGCATGGCTTTGGCAGTTCTGCTCGACTGCACCCGAACCGGAGTTGGAGGTCGGTAGTTGGAACTCTACCGCAGTCGGTAGTGTGACCCGGTTCGAGCTAGACGTGCCGAGGGCGTGGTTCCTTGGTAGATGACACCGCGAGGTTAATTAGGTAAATTGGTTCGAGACAAAAAGACCATACGCTACGCGGTGGAGGTATTGGCGTCCAGTCGGTTAAACGACCCGCCGCTTCAGGGAGTTATCTGAGAGGGACAGCCTACAATTCCGGAGAGTCCTGTGGGAATCGACGTAACTTTCCTCACCTCGTGGTCGTTCTCGCCACCGGACCTCCGGCCCACAACAATATATATATATATATATATATATATATATATATATATACATATATATATATATACATATATATATATATATATATATATATATATATATATATACATATATATATATATACATATATATATATATATATATACATACATACATACACACGAGGTGTGTTCACAAAGTATCCAACCTTAATTTTTCGTGCGTAAACAAATGAAGCGAGGGAGGCGTGGTTTGGTGCACGTATGTAGGCGATCCTAATCCGTATGCGTGAATAATTTCCCGCCTACAGAAGCTGTCAGTTGCCGACAGACCGCCAATGAGTGAGGAAGTGTAAGTGAGCGCCGTTGGATTTTCGTTTTTGACAAAATGACGGATCACTGTGGTCTCATCGCCAGTGATCACTGTGTTGAAGAAGTTGGGATCGCTGTTCACAGTCTCCAGCATGTCCTGTGTGATCTCCAAACGGAGTTGCTTCTGCTCGATCGTGAGCAGCTTTGGCACGAACTTCGCTGAGATTCTCCTTAAGGCCAAATCCTCAGTCATAATGGAATGAACGGTTCCAATGCTGACGCCCACCTCGTCTGCAAGTTCTCTGATCGTGATTCAACGATCCTGCATCAGCAGGGTTCTCACTTGGTCAATGACGATCTCATTTCAGGATGTTGAGGGCCGACCAGAACATGCTTCACTTCCCACTGATGTGCGACCATCTTTGAAGAGGTTGTACCACTCTTTTACCTGTGTGGTGCCAATCGCTTCGTTCCGGAAGGCCTGTTGAATCTTGCGGATCATTTCCACTTGGGAATCGTCAAGCTTTACACAAAATTTGATGCAGTAGCGTTGTTCAAGTTTTTCTTTTTTTGTCAAAAACGAAAATCCGACGGCGCTCACTTACACTTCCTCACTCATTGGCGGTCTGTCGGCGACTGACAGCTTCTGCAGGGGGAAAATATTCACGTATACGGATTAGGATCGCCGACAGACGTGCACCAAACCACGCCTCCCTCGCTTCATTTGTTTACGTATGAAAAATTAAGGTTGGATACTTTTTGAACACACCTCGTATGTATATATATATATATATATATATATATATATATATATATATATATATATATATATATATATATATATATATATATATATATATATATATATATATATATACACATGTATATATATATATATATATATATATATATATATATATATATATATATATATATATATATATATATATATATATATATAT
>NC_140962.1:76984024-77001524 GCF_056783735.1 Eptatretus burgeri | reverse complement strand
TTGTTTGGTAATTGGACGTTACATGTGTTTTGGGAGATATAGGAGGCATGTTCATTGTTCGTACAGTGGTGGTGCACCGAGAGGTTCTTCTTCTTCATTCCACTCTCTGAAGGAGACTCCGCCCAGTGCTCTGGGAGGGGGAGTTTGTCGGCTTCGTAAAGGGGCGCGCCCCAAAAGAAAAGGAAGTGAAACTGCAGGAGCGCCGGGAAGGCGGTGGTGAAACTGAGAGGCGAGCGAGCGCCGCGAAGGCGGTGGTGAAACTGAGCGCCGAGGTGGCGCGATCGACTTTTCGTGAAGAGCGAGCCGAAAGAAAGGCAAGGAAGGGACTGCAAGAGGTCTGTCTGCCATCGGCTGGAGGAGAAACTCGCGGTGCGTGTGGTCGGCGTTCTGCAAGAGAGGAACAGCCTGAACCTGAGGGTCGAGTCTGCCATCTGCCGAGGGAGTAATTGAGCCTGAGTGTCGAGTGAGGATTTCTGCTGTATAGAAACGACTAGTGGGAGGCTGCAATCTGCATCGAGAGGAAATGGCTGCTGTGTGAGTCGGCGATTGACTTTATGAGGTGATCGACAGGTTCAACCTGCGTCTAACCACAGAGCCTCTGTCCTTACTCACCTCACGGCTCGACACGTTTGTCAATCCGCATGCGGAGCCCAACACACCGATTTGGCTTTGTCTGGTGAACAGGCCAGGCCTGGATTTGTATGCTGGACCTTGTGAGGGGCCAGCTGGAGCACACCGTGGATCTTTCGTTTTGTGCCGTCGACCTCGCGGGGTCTGAACGCGCCGAGGCTGCGTGTGTGAGGGCTGCGACAAATGGACGACGCCGCCATCTTTGCCACGCGGCGTGTTTGAGCTTGGGTGCTCGAATCCGTGGACATCGGCTTGTCAAGAGCCACATTCGGGCCTTTGGCACTTTTCCTCTCGTCCATGAAGCATCACCAAGTACTCTGTGTCTTGTCTGCATGCTGTCCGTGTCTTGTCTGCATGTTGTCTAAAGTTTATCTCGCTAGGGTTCCCTTCAGAACCAGTAATCTGTAGCTCCCTAGTTAAGAACGGGTAAAAGATTAATTATAACTGTCATGAATGCTTTGCTTGTGTTGTGTTGTGTTCCCCGATGTGTCCCCAATAAATCTGGCTGATTCTGATGAAGTTGCCGCTTTGGGTTTGTTCGTGCCGTGCTGAGAAACAATTCGCTCGATTGGTATATAAAACCAAAATGGTTACAGACTGGCAGAATTCGCTCAGTCTCTGACAAAACCAGTCTGTAACCGGGGTCTATACCCCAGCTGGTCAGGTCCAGGTGTACGTTGGTATCGCGATTTGAGGCGCGTGACCCGAGGACTGTGCCGAACCAGCCGGCGTTATAACCCGGAGACGGCGGTGCTGTTAAGTGACGTCGAATCTTCAACATTTGGCTGTCAAGAGTGGAGTGCGATTGACATCACTCGTCCGAATCCTTAACACTGGGGTCAAGAGTCGGGTGCGAGCCCCGCCACCGCTGAATCCTTAATATATATATATATATATATATATATATATATATATATATATATATATATATATATATATATATATATATATATATATATATTTTTTCTTTCTTGCCGTGAACAAACTTTGGTACATCACCGGTGATGAAGGTTGTGGTCAAATTTCATTGAAAGTGAGTGTTTAGTTTCGGAGAAGTGAGCAAATACCTATTTGAGGGGGGGGGCATCCCACCCCCCAACATAGCCCTCTTAATGAGTTCAGATTTTGATGTGGTCATTGCACCTTCGTTGGGCATCAGATATGAAGCTTGCGGCCAAGTTTCATCAAAATCGTGTGTTTGGTTCAAGCGATCATGATTGAAGCGTTTCCTGACTGACTGACAGTAAACTAAAGTCAAAAAATACTTTCACTTTCCCAGAAGATTCAAGGTATTTAGCAGTTCCACTGATTAAAGTCGATCCAATGCAGACATGTTGATTGTAAATTTTTTATGCCGTCATTACACAAACTTTAACTTCATCACTAACCTATTAAACCGCTAACCAAGTTGCGCAATCTCAAAGTCGCCAAATAACTTGAAGTAAACATCGAGGGTTTGCAGGGCGGGTGTACCTCCGCTTTGGGATGGTGCTCGCACTCGACGGCTTGAGCTGCTCACTACTCTCGATGGTCTGCGCTACTGCTGAGCTTCGTCTTCCCTCCGGTGCAGCGTTCCCCTGTAAATGGCCCATGATCCGTTGTAAGCGTTCCTGGGAACGCTCGTTGCCGGGAGCTGCCGCCATGCCGCGCCGAGCTGTCAAATCCCGATTTCCGGAAATTCCACCACACGTGTTTACGTCATCACGCAACGTAGTCGATTTGCCATGATCATCAAAACGACACGTTCAGAATCTTATATAATTGTTTGCTGACACGTGTTTCCTCAAAACACTCGGTATTTCTATAATTTTAAAACCGTCAACAACTAATCTTTGATCATGCACCGCCCAAAGTGTGCGCCAGTTTCGTTGCTCTTTCATAATATGGACGATAAAGCAAGTGAACTGTCGATGTAAATGTTTCATGCGTTTTAAGTATCCTTTCAGGGCATATCGATATTTGTGGATTCTTCCGCCATTTAATACTCTGCTCAAGTACGCAAAGAAAACTGCCACACAGCCGACATATCACGCACGTACTTTATTTTGATCTCGTACATTGTAATATGAAGAGCATCAGCAGCGATGTAACACAATAAATGACTGACGGTAGAAACCAGCAAAAAGTTGTGATTCAGATATCCACCACTCCTCACCTGCCACACTCGAACCAGCCCTCACCCCTCCCCTTGGGAGGTCGTTAGATATGTATGGGGTAGTTTGAGTGCGGGGGGGAGGGGGAGGGTAGTTTGAGTGCGGGGGGGAGGGGGAGGGTAGTTTGAGTGCGGGGGGAGGGGAGGGTAGTTTGAGTGCGGGGGAGAGGGGGTAGTTTGAGTGCGGGGGAGAGGGGGTAGTTTGAGTGCGGGGGAGGGGGTAGTTTGAGTGCGGGGAAGGGGTAGTTTGAGTGCGGGGGAGGGGGTAGTTTGAGTGCGGGGGAGGGGGTAGTTTGAGTGCGAGGGGAGGGGGTAGTTTGAGTGGTGAGACGGCGGGGGGTGGCTTGACTGCAGGGGGAGGGGTGAGGGGTGGTTAGTGCGGTGTGCGGGGTGACTAGACTGCAGAGCGGGAGGGGTGAGGGGTGGTTAGTGCGGTGTGCAGGGTGACTAGACTGCAGAGCGGGAGGGGTGAGGGATGGTTAGTGCGGTGTGCAGGGTGACTAGACTGCAGAGCGGGAGGGGTGAGGGATGGTTAGTGCGGTGTGCGGGGTGACTAGACTGCAGAGCGGGAGGGGTGAGGGATGGTTAGTGCGGTGTGCAGGGTGACTAGACTGCAGAGCGGGAGGGGTGAGGGATGGTTAGTGCGGTGTGCAGGGTGACTAGACTGCAGAGCGGGAGGGGTGAGGGGTGGTTAGTGCGGTGTGCGGGGTGACTAGACTGCAGAGCGGGAGGGGTGAGGGGTGGTTAGTGCGGTGTGCAGGGTGACTAGACTGCAGAGCGGGAGGGGTGAGGGATGGCTAGTGTGGGGGGTGGCTAGACAGCGGGGGGAGGAGGTAAGGGGTGGGTCGAGTGTGGGGGATGAGGGGGTGGCTCGACTGCAGGGGGGAGAGGTGGTTAGAGTGTGGGCGGTGAGGGGATGGCTTGACTGAAGGGGTTGAAGGGGTGGTTTGAGCGTGTGGGATGAGGGGTGGCTGGACAGCAGGGGGGAGGAGTGAGGAGCAGTTTTAGTGGGTGTAGACTGAGGGGATGTGATGGGGTGGTTCGAGTGTGGTGGGGGGTGTTTTAGTGTGTGTAGACTGAGGGGTGGTGTGATGGGGTGGTTAGTGTGGTCGGGGGGGGGGGTATTTTAATGTGTGTAGTGTGAGGGGGATGTGCATGAAGCACCGAACTAATGCATAATAATATGACTGCCATCTCCTATTTAATATTAGTCCGTGATTAGCCAGTAGGGTTGGCCAGTACCATCTGGGGGGAATAAATCTTATAGTGATTTTTGGCAAGATATACAACCCCAGAGTTAGAAAATATGTGTTAGCATTGTATCGGTGGTAGCTGTTTGTGTGTTATCACCGTGTTTATATACCTACCCTTAAATAAGCTTTGGCAAAATGGCCAGTACAAGGTAAGACATCCTTCTTCAACTTCACAATATTTTTTTTATCAATCAAACATGAACATTAGTGGGGCGGCTTAGCCCAAATATTCAAAAGAGTTGTGCATTTTGTGATACAAGCACCAAATTTGGCACAAATGTACATTAATATGTTGCGAACATTTTCAGATATTGGGCCACTTAAAATTCTCTTTATGTCCGCCATATTGGATTTCAAAATGGCCGCCACTTGAAATCTACATTTGCTATTATCTCTGGACGTAATGCAGCTATTGTCTTGATTCTGGTATCTAAATGTATGTTTTTGGGGGCAAGGAATCCAATGGTACCATTTTCAACTTAATATTATCTATCACAGTCTGTTATATAATTTTATTTGGAAATTATCTCGGCAAATATTGGATTCAACACAATACTTTGAAAAGAATGTCTTAGTTCTGTAAATATAAAGAAAAAAAACCTATACTAAATCACTAGTAACAACTCAGACAAGCTCATATATACTGGCAGTCTAAAATATAAATTCACATCAAGTGACTGCAGCAGCACTGTACATCCTGCAACACCGTGCCTACAACCACTACTGTCTGGGAGAAACCAGGGATGCAGAGGACCTTCCGGAGTTTGAAGACTGGTGTTGCCAGAGAGGAGAAGACATCCCCCAGTTTCACTACTTGGCAACCGTGCTGGAACTAGAACTGTTGGTTCTAGTGCATGTCCGTTTTCTCAGGCAGGGATCGTTAATGATGTACCTCGATGCTCTGACAGAGCTGGTCCCCTGGTTCCATGCACTGGATCACACCCACTATGCTAGGTGGATACCAGTGCACCTGAAGGACATGGCCGAACTCACCATCAAACACCCAGTGTAGCTAGGAAATTCAGGGAAAGCCACTTCACCTTTCAGAAAACACAGAGGGTGTTCTCTTCAATCCCGATTGACCAGCCACATGAGCAGAATAATGCCTGCATCAAAGGAGACGGTGGAACAGTTGGGCTCACTGACAACCCTAGTGCCCTACGTCGATGAATGGTTGCGGGACCAGAAGTTGCCAGGGTGATCGAAGAATTCCAGGATGGGAACCAACACTGGAGACGGCAAACAGCAGACACACGTCATCATGATCAGACGCCAAGTGTACAAGCCTCATTTGTGAAAGATGTTCGCTCTCTCGTCGGTGTCATAGAGGAGATGGGCAACCCATTCGAGGAGGAGAGTCAGGATGTTGTCAAACTGGACACAAAGGAGATCGCAGATCCTGCTGCTGTGGAGACCGTGATGAATGCCAAGAGGATTGGCCAAGAGAAGTTCGAGGCTTTCACCAGAGAGTGTCTGTTGGACAGAACAAAGGCAGTGGACGCACCCATTCCTCGTAACAAGCTGAAGGTGTTCAGCACTTCCACTCCACGAAGCCAGAACATAGGTCAGCAACAGCTCGCCTCCATCAAGAATGACCGTAAACTCTTCGCACGCCTGTACATTGGCTGCCAGACGAGGGATGGAAACCTTGAGGAGTTCTTTTGTCACGAGAATCAGGCATGTCCTCCTGCATTGTCTGATGGTGGAAGCCTCTGCACTGGTACCAAGGGTGATCTCCTCACATGCTTGGAAGAAGTCTCCGATGCAAAGACAGAGACTCCTGTCATGACCTGTATTGTGCTTGATGGAGCAGCCATCGTCCAGATGCTGAAGCCGGCTTCATCAAAGACCTTTGAAGAGTATGCACAACAGATCTTCATCCCATATATGTCCATGAAGCTGCAAACAGTGTCACACCTGGATCTGGTCTGGGATACTTACCTTGCTGATTCACTGAAAGGTAGTACACGTGCAAAGCGGGGACAAGGTGTGCGGAGACATGTGGTGGCTGCCTCAGCCATACCAGGAAGCTGGCAGAACTTCCTACGAGTGGACAGCAACAAGACCGAGCTGTTCAGGTTCCTCTCAGCAGCTCTCATGGAATGGTTTGACCAGGAGGACAAGCAACTCGTCATTACTGATGGAGAGGCAGTGCTCAGCAAGCCACTACTGCCAGATCTGACCTCACTCGCCCCATGTAACCATGAAGAAGCTGACAGTCGGATGTTGCTGCATGCATCTCACGCAGTCCAGCATGGACACCATGCAATACTCATCCGGACTGTAGACACCGATGTTGTGGTGCTGGCAGTGTCCCTGGCACAGGAGTTGCAACCAGAAGATAAACTGTGGCTGGCATTCGGAACAGGCCAGAGTTTCCGATACCTAGCAGCACACGAAATAGCAGCTGGATTGGGACGAGAGAAGGCTCGTGCACTGCCAATGTTCCACGCTCTCACTGAATGCGACACTGTGTCTAGTTTTCATAGACATGGCAAGAAGACTGCGTGGGCAGTCTGGACGGTACTGCCAGAACTCACTGAGGCACTGCTGCTGCTGTCCTCTGCACCTCGTGACATACCAGACGATGCAATGCGCATCATCGAGAGGTTCGTGATCCTGTTGTATGCTCGAACCAGCAAATGCACAGACAGTGACAAGGCCAGGAGGAAACTCTTCGCAAGGAAGAACAATGTGCAGCTCATCCCTCCAACGAAGGCAGCTCTGGAGGAACATGTCAAGAGGGCAGTGTATCAAGGTGGACATGTGTGGGGTCAGATACTGCTGCCAGCACCAGAGCTCCCTCCACCAACCAACTGGGGTTGGTCAAGGACTGGAGAAGGACAGTACACACCTTACTGGACCAGGCGAACTGAGGAAGCTCACAGCTGCATTGAGCTGGTTTCTTGCAAGTGCAAGAAAGGGTGTGTGAGGCGCTGCAAGTGCAAAAAGGCTGCCCTTCAGTGTGCCCTTCTGCCCTCTGTGTGTGTGAAGGGGACTGCACATGACGATGAGTCAACAACATACATGTACTTGTGGCAATGCTGAACTTGTTAACATGACACTGTTTATGTACACGTATCTTCAGTACCGGTATATACCTCGCCTCAGATACCAGTACACCTTGCCTCAAATACTAGACCATGTAGCATGTCAGTATTATACCTCAGACATTTACAGAACTAAGACATTCTATTCAAAGTATTGTGTTGAATCCAACATTTGCCTCGATAATTTCCAAATAAAATTATATAACAGACTGTGATAGATAATATTAAGTTGAAAATGGTACCATTGGATTCCTTGCCCCCAAAAACATACATTTAAATACCAGAATCAAGTCAATAGCTGCATTACGTCCAGAGATAATAGCAAATGTAGATTTCAAGTGGCGGCCATTTTAAAATCCAATATGGCGGACATAAAGAGAGAATTTGAAGTGGCCCAATATCTGAAAATGTTTGCAACATATTAATGTACATTTGTGCCAAATTTGGTGCTTGCATCACAAAATGCACAACAGGTTTGCTATGCTGCTGCACTACATTGAAATTTGTCTCACCTTTTGCAAGGATTATATTTGCTTCTCAGCAAAAAGTGCTGAACAAGCCGAGGTTGAAAGGTATGTCATTGGTGACACTTTTGTATCAGTGTCTATTTCCTGTGTGATAAATCATACTGCCTTTAGAAAAGTATTTGTCTATCATTTACTCTGGAAAGTAAATAAAAGTTCTAGAACAATATAATCACATGGATGTTTAGCAAATTTATTAGGAAATCCAAAAATCTAAATTTCTTTTTTGTATGTTGTATATTAAGATCAGTATAGCAGACAATGTTACCCCACCCCCCCCCCCCGCCCCAAATGAAAAAATACCTCATTTGGACGGATTTACATAGTTTGGTCAATGTCATATTTTCCCTGGTGTTATTGAAGGATACGTTCCAAGAATCAAACAAAGGTAAATGATAGCATGTTCATGAACAAGATAAATGTTTTTTTCCCTGTAATTTCTCAAAAAATACAGAATTTCAGGGATTTTGATACTCAATAATGCACATATGAAGGTATCAAACACCCGTATCACACAATATAAACCAATAAGACAGGAGCAAGATGGTTAATCATGTGCAATCTGATGGATGAGTCAATGGGCAAAAAACTTCCGTACCACTTTTTATGAAAACAAAATCATATGTTCTGCAATGTATCAGCACTGAACTATCAGTACCTGTAATTGCAAACACTAAATGCTAGGCTAGTTACATTCGCATTCTGCGAAAGGTTATGTTTTGGTCGGCGTGTATTTATTTATTTATTTATTTATTTATTTGTAATCTTGTGATTCGTATAACTCAAAAAGTATTAAACCGAATTGCATGAAATTTGGTGGGATGATTGGTTATTAGCCAGGAAGCATTCGATTAGATTTTGGGATCGTTCGGGTCAAAGGTCAAAGTCACGAAAAGGTCAAAATCGTCTTTTTACGATAACACGGTCAATTTTTATTCAATTTGCATGCAACTAATGCCAAAATGTTCAGAATTCAACGCCTCATCTTGTGATATGCAATATGACACAACGACGCCCATACTCTTGTTACCGGTTAAGGGTCAAAGGTCAGGGGAGTCACAACCTTGAAAAATATGCGGTTTTTGTCATAACGCGGTCAATTCTTGTCCGCTTTACATGAACCCAGCACCAAAATGTTCAGAATTTAATGCCCAATCTTGTGACACAATGACGTCATAACACGTCACCGGTTGGGGTAAAATGTCGGGGGGGGGTCACGCCCTTGAAAAATATGCGGTTTTCGGCATAACTCAGTCAATTCGTATTCGATTTGCATGAAACCAGCATCAAACGAGATTACCTTCTCTTGTTGAAACGTTGTATTCACCGAGCTTGCGAGTGAAGACTCGCCAAAACGACGTGAGTTGATTGTTGTTTAGTCCATAGCCCCCGAAAGTCGGGGGGGGGGTCATGACACTATAGATATGTGGTTTGTGTCATAAGACCATTCATATGAAACCAGTTCCCCACACTCATACCAAGAACAAAAAAAGTAGTGGCGGCGAAGGTATGCGCTCTATGAGAGCCCGTTCTAGTTTTAACAACTGTTTTGAAAAGCAAATAACATGAGCTACATGCCTAACAATGTTCAAGAAGATATAGCCTATAATGAGAGAACCTCTTCTTCTTCTTCTTTCGGCTGCTCCCGTTTGGGGTCGCCACAGCGGATCAATCGTATGATCCGCATAGTGATTTGGCACATGTTTTACGCCGGATGCCCTTCCTGACGCAACCCTGGTCACCTCTTACAACACAGGGATATGGTACACCTATTTTAACCGGGGTATACACCGGCCCATTATACTGGTACTCATTTCGCCGACCTCGGAAGGATGACCGGCTGAGTCAACCCCCTGGTGTATTAATTCAGTAGCCCAACGGGGCTTGAACTCAGGACCTTTTGGATCCCAAGCCGCTGCCCTAACCACTGCGCCAACACCAGGCTTTTAATAAGAGAGAACCATTCGTTTTAAATAAAATGTCTTCTTCTGTCTTATGCGGTTTCAGAAAAAATTTATTTTGGGATGGGGTTACTCAACGGCTAATAACACACAAAAGGCTACCACCAATGCATTGCTGTCACATAGTTTCTGGCTGTAGAGATGTATACCCTGCCAAAAATTATGATGAGCATTATTCCCCTCCGATGGTACCGGTGGCCAAAAATTACCGGGTCTGGCTCATGGCCTATATGTCGGTAACAACCTTTTTGGTTCATTTTCACAAGTCAAGTGACCAGACACATGTCCCAGATGTAAAGTATGGGAGTTGGTACAGATAAAGAAAATTACCCCCGTGTGGGGGTGACGGTCGCATCTCTATAATACCACAAGTTCTCAATGTTCAGTTCAGGTAACCGCGAAACAGTCCAAACTAACCGTTTAGATTGACATAGTTCACAGAGATACACTAGGATAATACTACTAATGACATAACTAAAAATATGTGTTGTTCATTTAGTACCCGGATGAACACATCAGAATCACCAGTCAGTGCAATACGTGGTTTTCTGGTCCATCCACTCTCTGGGGACATTTCACTTCCGGTTGTAGAATAAAAACGAAAAAAATAGGCTTAGCTCTCGGAGATTATGATAATCCTGTAGATTATTCTTCACTGATTATAATGCAACTTTCAGAATGAAAATTGGTCAAGTATTTATAGAGATATTGAGGTTTGAAAAATCGTTTGAGCTCACAAATTCATTAATTATTAATTCCACAGAAGTTTCGTGACACTGCACAAAGTAACATGTCAGGAATGAAAAAACATTTTGTATGCTAGATTCAGTAAATATTAATTCATTAATTGTGGAATGTACTCATTGATATATTAATCAAAAAGCCTGAAGCATGTCGCATAATTTATCACTTATCCCCTCATCCGGGATCCGTGGCCTCGCCCCACAGCTTGCAGCCCTCTGTCCGCTGTTGATTATGTTAGATATCGGCACGATCGAGAGGAGCCTGCGAATTATTCCTGCTGATGCACTGAATTGATGCAATCGTTCGGCCAGAATATTCGTTGTCAAGATGTTGCGTGATTAAATCACCAATAGAGTGACTCGAATTTATACTGTCGACATACTTCTTAACAATCACCTTCACCCCAGAAACCACAGTCAATCTGAACCACGCTGGCCACTGCTCAGACGCCATGACCGGACTACTGCGCATTTCTTCTACGCAGTTTGGTTAAAGATGACTCGGCATTTTGGCGCGCACGCACGAAATTATATTTTGAAAATAAATTCCGACGTTTACATTTCGGGTTTTGAAACTTTTGCACCTTCGGCGGAAAATGTATAAATATAAAAGGCTAAAAATGTGTCTTACATTTATATTTAATTTCTCCTTCCTTCCTTCTTTGCGAATCGCATCGGCGTTTTTGGCCATCTTCCAGATCACGTGACGATCAAACAGGAAGGAAATTCAAAAATATGTCTGGTTAGATACAAGATAATATTTTTTACTATCATAATCAATAAACAGTTGCCGAATATCTTGTAGAATGGCAGACGAGATAGGTTTTGAAAATGGCGATTTTTATAACTTACGTGACCTCGTGACCTCATCCCTGACCTTGAACCCGGACAAAAGTTATATCGTTGTGCAACACTCATCGACCTCTACCCACATACTAAGTTTCACCAAGATTGGAAAGAAAAATTGTTGACGGACGTACGGACATTTGGTCCGGCTTTATTAGGTCATCTCGGTAGAGATCACCTAAAAAGCAAAGGCCGGCATCAGCAGACAAAAGCATTGAACAAATCCACGTCCATGCGGAATACAGACTATGAGACAAATGGCATGCAGACATTTCCACTACAGCTGGAATACAAGATCGATCAACTGGTGAAACTCACCAAAAATATTATATATATATATATATATATATATATATATATATATATATATATATATATATATATGTATATTATATATATATATATGTATATTTTATATATATGTATATTTTATATATATGTATATTTTATATATATGTATATTTTATATATATATATGTATATTATATATATATATATATATATGTATATTATATATATGTATATTATATATATATGTATATTTTATATATATGTATATTATATATATATATATATGTATATTTTATATATATGTATATTTTATATATATATGTATATTTTATATATATGTATATTTTATATATATATGTATATTATATATATATGTATATTATATATATATGTATATTATATATATATATGTATATTTTATATATATGTATATTTTATATATATATATGTATATTATATATATATATATATATATATATATATATATATATATATATATATATATATATATATATATATATATATATATATATTATTCATGTGCAGCCAGCAGTTCCTTGGCAATATCGTTTTTAATCAGGGTGTGGCTGTACCGCTGATGCAGCGCCCCCTATTACCAGCAGACTTGTACTCATTTTGCCAACCTTGGAAGGATGACAGGCTGAGTCAACCAGCCTGGTGTTAATTCAACGGTTATTTGGGGCTTCACCTCGAAAGCCTTAGATATTAAGTCAGCCACCTGAACCGTTAAGCCAACACCAGGCCTAAATAAATAATAATGTACGACGAGGCGACAAAAACAGACGTGTATCAAAGAGCAATAAGGAAGGGGAGATTTGAAAAATTGTTTACAAATGAGAACCAATAAAGTGAACAAGCAATTGATTCTTTACAGAACAATCCTGAAATGGTCGACGTTAAAGGGCTCGGGCAATATCTTACTGGAACAGGTCTCGAACGAATGAGTAATCGAGTCCAAATATACAACGTATAGGTGTCACAAAATCTCTCTACACTTGTGGACAATAAGCAGCATCAACATCCTGCTGACGTCAACGGTTGAGGCGAGCGAGAAATGCCCCGGCAAGCAATATCAAGATGTTGGTTGAACAATTGAGCTGTGGGAAGATCCATAGTTGGTGGCGCTTTGCAGAGCTTGCCAAGCCGAAGGCAAGGGTTGGCAGGCTGGTGGAGTACAAGACTGTATGGCTGCTCATCATGTATCTCCCATATTGATCAATAATTCCTCCTTGTGTTAGTGGGGAGAGTCTCTCAAATTGTTTGTATGCAAGGTCAAAGGTCGTGGAAGAGAGAGACAGATCAGGACGTAACAGAACACAAGGAAGAGTGGAGGGGGGGGGGGTGGGGACACCAACAGCAGGGTTGAAGGACAAAACAGAGCGAGACTTGGACAAATAACGAGTTTAGGGAGGAATGCCTGATCGGGGAGGGATGCCTGTGGTGGACAAGATGGATACAGAAGCAAACTTTCAGGAAGGAGGTAGGTTCACGGGGTAGAAAATATCACGGTTTTGGATCCAAGATGGTGGTGAAGAGTTGTCTCGGAGATTCGGAATGAAGAATGAAAATGAAATTTTGAAACACAGAGTATCAGTGATGGAAGTTGAAAGAAGGCCAAATCTACATTAAAAAAAAATGGGAACGATTTTGTGAAGTTCCCTTGATAATGTTTCTTTCCTTCAATCAGAAACAAAGGCCTTTAGGCGAGCCGGTGCTTGGAAAAGGAACACAGCAAAACAAAATTTCCTTTGAAGTGCTGTGGCAGCATATATATATATATATACCATTTGTTTTTTTCTTTTAAAACAAAAGAGCATTGTTTGGAAGAAGCACGATGAATAATTCATCCTCGGGTCAGAGTAAAACTATTTTCATAATTTTGTCAAACTAACCTCTGCTCCAAAATGTTTTTATCTCCGCGTGGCCGTGAAAAGTATCTCAGCAACACGGCGATTCTTGTTCCCTTGTGAGCAACGAAATACAAGATTGTTTCAAAGGCTTTGTCTGACATCATGACGCAGAAGGACCTCGAAGTCGTCCAGTGTGGGTTTGATTCCTGTCCCTGTCGGCCTGTCGGATCGGTGCTTCGCAGGCAGGGGCATTGTGGCATCACAAGGTGCTGCGTTCCTCAGGAGGACGCGAAGCTCAGTGTTCGGTCTTCTACCATTAGTTGGTGCACATTGAAGGTCCCACGCACGCTGTGTCTTTCATGAAGAGGCTGCGAGGAACCACTGACAACCTCAACAAGTCCCAAAATACAGCCAAAATGTAGAGCAGGCCAGTCTGTTTGTGAAAGACTTGGGTCTAATATATCCCCCTTGGGCGACCCCCCCCCCCAAAAAAAAAGTGGGAATAAGTGCCGTTAAACAATAGTAGCAGTAGTGGTAGTAGCAGTAGTGTTGTTGCAAAGAGTTTGGTTTCATATAGTGTGCAAATGAATATTCAGGAGGTGCTTGTGAAGGCCAGAGTGAAGTTCTGTCATGCACTGACCAGCAGAAAAATCAGAGTCTAAGTGAACGACAGAACCTTAACCTGACAACCATTCCTCATAGCCACACGTCCTGATTGTATTCTTCTTCTTGTTGTTCTTCGTCTTCTTGAGGTATATACATATTCATAAGCTAAGAGGGATCTGTAAAGTACAGTAAAGGAAGTTTGTCAACCTGTGCATGATACACAACAGAAAAGTAAAAGCTATGTGATTGGGGGAGGGGGGTTTGGGGGAGCGACCTTTTGAACGATTGTAATATCACCCACAGTTGCTCATTGTAGAGAACTTTCCTCGGTGTTGGATTGTTTGCTCCCGGTATAGTGCTGATGTCGGCAGTTGAAGCATTTTATCGGGGCAGACGCTGCAAACACGTGTGCTCCTCATTGTGCAACACTGTTTGAAGCGACCTGGACGTCGTGAGGCCGCGTTTTAACAACGTACCACACGCTTTTACCACATGGAAAGCGGCTGCTGTTCAAGGCGTTGTACTTTCGCTCTGAGTGCACATGACAAAAACGAATGTGCAAGGCAACGACGCTGCGGCTCGGGGCTGTGAAAACGGCGAGGATACCGTACCTCGGCGCAAATAGCATGCCGTGATAGCCTTTGCCAAGAGCGCGTGTCTCCAGTAGCTGGGGTTCCGTATTGGAGACAAGAGCACGGGCTGTCGACGTGGATGGGAGGCGGACGAGCGTCGGATACACGAGGAGCGGGCGGGCGGGATCTGGGCGTGGTCTACTCTGAACGTCTCACCCGATTGGCTAAAACCCTGCGCTGCTGCCCAGCTTGCGTTGGCCATTGGCTGACACGATGCATATGTAAATGAGATACTCGAAGGCACAAAAGGTGAAAGTGCACGTCGGCTCGTGCTGCGTTGGTGTGCGCGTGCAGATTTGTTTTTATTGTTATTGTTATTTATTTTTTTTTTCCCTGTTTCGCGCGTTTTTCACCTGTTGATTTGCCTTATTTAATTGATAGCACCGGCTCATGTTTCACGCTGTTGTTTTGTTTTAATTTAAATCATTCTCGTGTGTCGTTCCCTGCATTCATTCTCTGGCCATTCACTTGGCTGCCAATGTGTCATTAATTCGCCGTGTGTCAGTCAACTCGTGCTTTTCCGCTCGGATGCCATCAAAACGGCACAGAAGTTGAAGTAATTTGCTGAAGGTTGGAATGAAAATGCAGGACTGTTCTCAGTTATTTAAAAAAAATAAAAAAAAACCCAACAAGAATGAATGTCAGTTTGTTTCTTTTTAAAAATCATGGTGTATGAAACGAAATGGAAGGATCCAAGGTAAAATTTTTTTTTTTTTTTAATAGCAAATCCAGCAAGCGACTTCATGAGTGCGTGAAGTTAAAGTAGCAAAACAAAGAAACAAAACAAACAAAAAAAAGATTAAATTCGTCATCTGTTCTCGTGCACCATGACGTATCAACAAGCTTGAGGTAAATCGTGAGGTAAATCGTGAAGTAAATCGTGAGGTAAATCGTGAGGTAAATCGTGAGGTAAATCGTGAGGTAAATCGTGAGGTAAATCGTGAGGTAAGCCGTGGGGGTTGAGGTGAGCCGTTATCTGTTGAATGTGTTTGCGCTCAAAATTCGTTCCACGTTGCCGCTATTGCCTTTCGACGATGCATTGTGGGATTTCGACGACGGAAACGAAAAAAAAAAAAAGAAGATAATTAAAAATATATTCCATTGATTGTCAAGCCAATTGATTTATCGCATTCTATTAGCTGTATTACAGCGGTGCACAACACGTATTCAATCGTTTTGACACGTTTTCATCGTTTACTACTACATTTCGCTTGCATTTAAAACTAATAACACGGTTGGCAAGATTTTCGCGGTTCATACACCGCTCGTCTTGCATCGACTTCGACTATTCTACAAGTTTGTTTATTTTACATATTAAATCGTGGTTACTTAAATAAAATAAAAAGCAACCAGGGTTTCCTTGATTGAGGGTGTGTGTGGGGGGGGGCCTCGATTTTCTCGTGGTGTATCGTGTAATTTGCGCAATCGAGGCTTGTTCCTTCCACACACCGTTTAAAAGCGGTGTTATTGGAACGTCGACAATTTCCGTTCGGTTTTACATCACGTTATCAACAGGGATACTTTCCAATCGCCACCACGGAATTCGATCACAGAACGACGAGTCGGTTGTTTTTTTTTGTTTTTTTTTTCCTCGACTACGTCAGTACGTGCTGCCAGTAGCGGGATTAGAGGTAGGGTGTGTTTGTTTGAAAGAAATAAAGTGCATGAAAGTAAAGCAATATTAAGACTAATTTGGAGTAGAAACAAAGGGGAGTAACGTTGAAACGGTATTGACGGCTGTGTGGTTCGTGGTTTGTTTGTTTTGTTTTGTTTTTTTTCCATTTAATGAAACGAAAAAGCGTGTGAGGAGGAAAATGGCGTCGCGCTCCTGTGACTAATTGTTCTGAAGCTCCCGGCGGCGTTGAAAAGGCAAAAAGCACTTTCGTTTCCACAAAGACTCCAAAATAGTGCCGTCCACGGACAAAACCATGGCATCCAACGCTGGTAAGGATAGAACCAGATTTGGTGTTTTAATATCCCGCCTTTTTTGGGGGGGGGGTGGGGGGGGTTTGGTTTGTTTGTTCCTGAAGGTACCCTGTCACCTGGAGGGTTTCATATCGACACCGTTGATTGTGCTCGAATGCTGATTGATACGGCCCCCCTGTGTCTAAAAGCCCCGGTTCCACGACCATTTTCTCTCCCTTTACCTGCTCGTGATCATCAGATCTTGAAACACACAGATTGACCTTCATCGCCTCAACGTGTGGGCCAGTCTTCTGTGCACGTTTGACTGTTCTCTCTCTCTCTCTCTGTCAGGTTCTACCATGAGCAAGCAGAAAAGTAGGAAGAAGTCTGATCCAGAGCCCGAGCCCGAAGTGGAGCAAGTGGAGGAATACATCGTAGAGAAGGTTTTGAACTCGAGGACAATGAAAGGGAGGGTAGAGTATCTGCTGAAGTGGAAGGGATTTTCAGAGTGAGTCTTTCAATTTTACCTCTGTAAATGGACTATAGAACGTTATTGCACTGGGATTAATTTTGGAATTTTTCCTGCTGCTTGCATCATGACTGAGGTGCATATCTGTGCCATGATGTCGGTGCAAGTCTGCCAACCAGTATTTGGTGTTTCTGCAGCTGCAAGTGGTCACTAATCAGTTATATGCTGCACACGTATCAATGTGCTGTTTGCAGGATTTTCGACAGCATTGGTTTGTGTTGTTTCATAAGGGGAGCATTTTAATGGCATTAAAGGCTATCCACAAACTGTGGACTCACTTTATAGACCAGGGCAGGCAGGCTCCTTCACCCAGATGTAATTAATGAGTCGGATAACCTTTTATCTGATTGGAACAAAGTAATTCTGAGACTAACTCTGTAGAAGTTTCAAATCCAAATCCTTAATACATTTTCCTTCAGCTATATTTGAACGAACAACCAAGGATAACTGTGATGCAAGTGGACTTTTCCACGCCGTACCTATTTAGTAAGGGTTTGTTCCTCTGTG